>NC_041383.1:217831499-217847377 GCF_002162155.2 Triticum dicoccoides
GAGTCGCGATGCTCAGGCACCCCCCCTTTAACGCGCAAGCTGGGTTAGATGTCGAAACTCTACGTCCTCGGGTCCCAGCTCTCGGGCTGGTCTCAGCCGTCGCTGGCATGCCAGGTCACGATGCCATGGACAAGACCAGAGGGTGAGGGCCGGAGAGTCGGTAGGAGCCCTGAGTCGCGATGCTCAGGGACCCCCCCCCCTTTAACGCCCAAGATTCCGACACCCAGGAGAAAGAGGCACCAAATAACAAGCATGGTGGATCGAAAGCATAGTCCTAAGATAAACGCAAGAAGGGTACATGCCGCTGGGTCAGGCCCGAGCGGCTTGGGGATGATGCAGCCCGAGGGGTGCCCCCAATAAGATAAGCTAAGGACATGAAATAAAAGGGATACAAGCCGCAGGGATGGACCCACGCGGCCTGGGAATAATGCAGCCCTGAGGGCGCTCCCAGCCAGAAATGAAACTTAAAAGATGTCACCTAATGATGTTGGGGACGAAGGGGTGCCGGTGTAGTAGACTCGGTGGGCTGCGGGAGCCAATCCTCACGAGCCCCCAGGCCCAGGGGCCTTTGGAGGCTCCGGAGGCGCTGGCGGCTCCTCGCGGGCCATCTCCATCTCCGCTAGGGCTGCGGCACGCCTGACCTCTTGAGCCTCCAAGATGGCCCTCATGAGACGCTGGTGCACAGCAGCCGCGTTCGGCAAGCCGTAAGGCATGCGCACGTAGCTGTGGGGCGGACCCTCGCAACGTCCCACTCGCGAGGGCCAGAGGCGCTCTTGAGACGCGGCTCGGTTGAGCCCCGGTATGTCGATGCAGACGCGCAGCCCACCATCCTCGCCTGGATGGGGGGCCACGGCGGGTAGGCGGCAGCTGCCTCTCATGACCCTTGACTCCTGTAACTCCTGAATGGCCTTACCGACAAACTCCTGAGGGTTCGGCCCTCCTTGCCTTGCTCCTTCTTGAGGGAAACGTGCTTCGAAGCACGCCTCCATGTGGTGCCCAAGCGCCTCCCTCGTGACCTTGGCGAGGTCGGCGGCCCTCCAGGGGAGAGCCCCCAAGCCCTGCCTGAGGAGGGCACCGAGCATGCTTCCCTATGCAATGGAAGGAGGCTCTCCCTGAGCAGGCGCGGGCCCTGAGGGGCCTGCCTCCTGAGGGGCCGGGTCGGATGATGTCTTATTCTTCTTGGGGGCGGCCTCGGGAGGCCTCCTGCTGCCGCGGTCCGGGTCTTCCAGCGATGCAGCCTGAAAGGCTCGCTCCAGGGAGCACACTGCGTCTCTCTCTTCGCAGGGCACCGTGATGACCCCGCCGCTTCCTGGCATCTTGAGGACGTTGTAGCCGTGGTGGGTTACGGCCATGAACTTGGCCAGCACGGGTTACCCGAGGATGGCGTTGTACGGCAGGCGAATGTGGGCGACGTCGAAGACGATGAGCTCAGTGCGGTAGTTGTCGCATGCCCCGAAGGTGACAGGAAGGCGGACCTGCCCTATCGGGACCGTGGAGCCGTCGGTGACTCCGGAGAAGGGCTTGGTTGGCTGAAGCTGACTGTAGGGCACTTGAAGATTGTTGAATGTTTCTACGGACAGGACGTTGAGCCCTGCCCCGCCGTCGATGAGGGTCTTGGTGACTAGCACGTTGCTGATGATTGGGGAACAAAGCATCGGGAGGACTCCGGCTGTCGCCGCACACTTGAGCTGATCCGCTGAGCTGAACGTGATGGCGCATGCCGACCACCTGAGAGGGCGCGTGGCCTCGAGCTTGGGGAGGACTACATTCACTTCGCGGGCGAACTGCTTGAAGATGCGCTGAGAGGCTGGGGCTTGAGCTCCGCCCAGGATGCAGGCGATTGTGCGTGGTTCCTGGAAGCCCCCAGCCCCTCGTCCTGATGACGGTCTTCATTTCTCCTTGGCTGCGGCGACAGCGGAGGGAGGCCTGCGTTCCCTTGTGGGCGATCCTCGCGAGGCTGATCCCTCCAGCCTCCCTTGCGAGGCGGGTCCTGCCAGCGATCCTCGCGAGGTTGGTCGCGCCACCCTTGGCGCGGGCCGCGGTCTTCCCAACGTCCTGCATTCCTTCCTCCTCCTCGGTCGTACCCCCGGTCGCTGCAGTCGGGACGTCTGCCGACCCTTCTTTCACGCACGGCCCGGAGCTCTTGGCATTCATTGGTGTTGTGGGTGTGGAGGTCGTGGTACACGCAGTACCGACTGCCCTTGGAGGATTCGGGCTGATATCTGCCCCGCTTGGTGTCTGGCTCGGCCGCGAGTACGGTAGCTCCCTTGCGCTTCACATCCTTGGCCTTGGGCTTCTTCTCTTTGGGGTCCGCGACAGGCAGCTCAAGGAGGGAGAGGCGCCCCTCCTCAGCCCTGGCGCACTTGGTCGCCAAGTTGAACAGCTCCAAGGAGGTGCACAGGTCTTCATGCATCGCCAGCTCCTCCTTCATCTTGACGTCGCGCACGCCGTCGGAGAAGGCTGAGATGATGGCCTCCTCCGTCACCCTGGGGATCTTGAGGCGCGCGTTGTTGAAGCGTTGGATGTACTTCTGCAGGGTTTCCCCTGGTTGCTGCTTGATACAGTGCATGTCACTCACGGCGGGTGGCCGGTCGCGAGTACCCTGGAAGTTGGCGATGAAGCGGGTGCGCATCTCGTCCCAGGAGGAGATCGTGCCTGGGGCCAGATTCAGGAGCCAGGTGCAGGCTCCGTCCTTGAGCGCCATGGGAAACCAGTTCGTCATGACCTTTTCGTCTCTGTTGGCAGCCTCGATGCCCAACTCGTAGAGTTGGAGGAACTCTGCAGGGTCAGCCGTGCCGTCGTAGCGAGGAGGCAGAACTGGCTTGAACTTGCCGGGCCACGCGACGCTGCGCAGCTCGGAGGTGAAGGCGCGGCAGCCTGCCGTGGCCACAGGGGGCCTTGGGCGACGGAGAGCTTGGTCCTACGGGTCCCCATGCGCCGCGGTTGGGGGCAGCGCAGGGTCTTGACGTGCTGGAGCAGGGAGCGCTCGGGCAGCTTCTCGAGGGCGAGGGACTTCTTGGCAGCTCTGCTCTTGCCGCGCTGGCGCCTGACGGAGCGGGTTCCGCCCAGGGGCCGCGCGCCTTGGGGCCAGGGCACCTTCTTGAGGAGGAGGCGGCTGAGGCACCCCAGGAGCTTCATTGCCCGTGCAGGGCGGGGTGTGGTGCAGCGATAAGGACGGCGCAGGGGCGCCTCCGGCGGCGCGGATGAGCTCGGCGACTCGGTTGAGCCATTCTTCATAGACGTCGTCAATGGGGCGGTAGCGCAGGAGCTCGTTTCCCGTGATGAGCGCAGCTCGGGCCTCCATGGCCGCGCGGGGCGCGCGTGACGAAGAACCAGCGGGGGTGAGCGAGGGCGTGGCAGTGCGGCCGTCCCGCCTCATGGATGGATGCTGGGACAATGCTTGCTGTTCGTTCCCCGCCGGGCCGGCGGCGGCGTTGACGGTAGGTGACGGGGAACGACGAGGGCGCCCGCCGACGGGAGCCGTCTGGGCGACATGGGAAGCGAGGGCGGCTCGGTGCTCGGCGCGAGCCCGACGAGCGTCAGACATGGATGCGGTGGTTGGAGAAGAACGAGACGACGGAAGGCAAATTCCGGCGCACCCCTACCTGGCGCCAAATGTCAGATTTCGGGTTCCGGCAGACCCTTGAGGTTCGAACACTGGGGTGCGCGCGGAGATTCAACCCTCTACCGGCTCGCTCCTCGCCGATTCGCTAGGACCTAAACTACCAAACTGAACAGCACAAGAGACACAAGATCTATACTGGTTCAGGCCACCATTGTGGTGTAATACCCTACTCCAGTGTGTGGTGTGGTGGATTGCCTCTTGGGCTTGATGATGAACAATACAAGGCAGAACAGCCTGGCGAGGGTCTGTTCTTGGCCGGTGCGACGAACTGCTGGGAGGAGTTCAATCGCCCTATCTACTGGTTTCTTGGGGAGGATCCCGATTGCTAGGTCAGGTCCAGATGCCTCTACCCTGGGGGTGGCTAGTCCTATTTATAGGCAAAGGCCCTGGGCCTCTTCCCAAATATTGAGTGGGAAGGGCGCCAATAATTGGCCATTTTGAAGGGGAACATCGGGTACACTTATCCTGACTAAAGTTGGTCCTCGCCTGTCAAAGGCTCTGGTGGTGACGCCGGCTTGGGCTCCACAATGACTTCCTTCCGGCCGTTGGGCTGGTCTTGGTCTTGTTGCACCGAAATGGACGCCTTTGCTTGATGCTCTCGCCTGCGCTTGCTCCCTTTGCACCAAAGAGGAAAGGAGGACACTGCGTGGGCTGGCGCCCGACTGGCGCCCTTGGTCGTCATGGCTTGCGTCATGGGCACCTCGCGAGGTACCCCGCCTTGAACTCTCCGCCTCCTCATGTGCCAGCCTGAAGAGGTCGTGCCTGAGGAAGCTCCTTGTCGTCCGCCCCGCGAGGCTTGGCCCCTCGCGAGGGTCTTGAGCTTGCGTTGATGAAGATGGGTTGTGCTGGGCCTCCTTTGAGCCACGCCGCAGGCAGGCAAGTCTGGGGACCCCCGTTCCTAGAACGCCGACAAACACAATAATGGGAAATCACTTTGGAAAATGTAGTAGCAGTTTTGGTGCTCTAACTCACTGAAAGTTGTGTGATTTTTTAATATTTTTCTAAGCCCAATACGACCAGAAAATGGAAGAATGGCAACTGCAAGTGCACGAGCTTAGCAATGCACAGTCATGCATGATGCTGCCACTATACCTTGAAAGAGGATCTTCAAATTTTCTGTAGTGCGCCAACATTTAGGCTGAACCAAACCATCAAAGGAAGGCTATACAGAGATAAAACATGTGGATTCCATTGGAAATATATTGTGCAAAATAGCAACTGTTTTTATTGTCAGGATGGGCAAGCCCGCCATCAAAGCAAGCACATCACCATACTAACAATTTTTTTAACAATATAGATCCTAGTAGTGGCTGCTGGATGGCGGGAATCATTCCATTATTCGGTGCATACTGAAATAATCCTCTTCGTCACATTTTCAATAGCATTTGGAAGTGCCCCCTGGACCTGGCTGCATTTGGAAAAGGTCAAATCTTTCATGATAAATTGAAGCCAATATTTAATTTGGAAGGTTATGCTGGATTCAAAACAAATCACATACGTGTTGGACCAAGGTAGCACCCAAGATGCCCACAAGACAAGGCACAGAACATACAGAAGGTCAGACAATTTTATGTGTAACCAATTGAAGATCCAAGTCAAATCACCGGCATCAACTTGGTTGCATATTCCATTCTCTCACCAAATGGTGTGAACACAAAGAGAGAACTCATCCTTGATATGAAGCATTTGAAAATAGCAAATTCAGGATATAGAAGGCACTGTCTTGCTCCTGCTACTAAACGTGACATAGAATGTATAAGAAGAAACGGATGCTTGTGCTATGAAAGATTCAGAAGTACCACTAAATATATAGAAAAAAAATAAAACATGAAAATGCAAGTCGTACTGTACAACTCTGTTGTATACTGAAAATTAATTTATAAGTGTGATTACTGTTGTTTCTGGATATGTAGTGTAGCATGATGGCACAGGGCCTGAAGGGCAGGAGCAGCGTTGATCTTAGCCTTGAAGACAATGATGTGACTGAGGTTGCTCATGGGAGTAATAATATGTCTTATAAAAATATACACAATGAAGTGCAAGCAGGCTCTAACCATGATACTGGTAGCATCAGAGGAGGACCATCAGAACTTTGAGGCACTTTGGGTCATCGTCGACGGCCAGAACCTGCATGTCGACTCGGAGCTGATCCCTCTCCCTCTCGCTCTCCATCAAACCCTTCCTGGCCTCCATCATCATGGTGACCAAAAGCATCCCAATCTACACTAATTCAGAGCAACTGAATAATTAAAAGCAAGAAGAGTCAGGCGCTGGACACCAACACCACCTGAAGACAACCTAATTACTCACGGAAGAAGAGAGAATCAAGGGCAAATAATCGCAGGTGGGTTTGGATTTCAGCGCACCATTGGAGAAGACTCATCCACCATGCAAGCAAGTCGATATGCTCCAAGCGGAGTGCCCGCGTCTTCCTGGCCGGAGGAGCCGTGCTGGTCATCATCTCCTCCTTCCCCTCCTAGAGCCCTCGCTCATCCTTTTCCGCCACCTCCCCCATCTGCACAAATCCTAACCTATATGAATCAAGAGGAGGCATCTATTTTCACAAATCCAAGACGAAGCACCAATCATACCACTAGCGCGAGACGAACGGATCATGGAAGATCTTGCTGACGACATGGTGAATTGCCTGCATTCGAGGGTGGCTCAACTCCCTATGATGTGTTCAGCGACTCGCGCCGACAGTCCTCGCAGTTTTGATATCCTATCTATCTCTCTCTTGCGGTGACGACAGCGGCGGTGAGATTGGGAGAGGAGGGGTCGAGACATAGGGTACAGGGAGGGGAGGGAGGGGAGAGGACGGGGGCATATATGTACTGTACTTTGGGGATCGGATGTTAACTCTATCATCAAACGAGGGGCCTCCGATTTTGTGCCAGGAATAGCGGCCCACACCACCAGAGAAAGAAGCACATCGGACGTCCAAGAATGACAAGGATGAGCGAATTGACAGCCAAAACCAGTGATGGCCTGAGAGAGCTCCTAGGGTGCACAGTTATAATGTTTCTAAATTAGTGTTTGTGCCAAGTAAGACATTTGGGATAGCTTACGGTGATAGTTGTGTTGATCCTGCTGAAAATTAGGAACTTTTGTGCTTAGTAAATTAGTTTTTTAAATTCACATAAACGTGATTTTGATCTGAATCTTTTTTCTCTGGATTGGTACACAAATTTATCAGGTTTTCCTAATTTTGTAGGATTGTTAGAGTTGCAGAAGTACTCGAGAGTTACAGATTACTACAGACTGTTCTGTTTTTGACAGATTTTGTTTTTCGCGTGTTGTTTGCTTATTTTGATGAATCTATGAGTAGTATAGGGGGGTATGAACCATAGAGAAGTTGTAATGCAGTAGATATTACACCAATATAAATAAATAATGAGTTCATAATAATACCTTAAAGTGGTGATTTATTTTCTTATACTAACGGAGCTCACGAGATTTTCTGTGGAGTTTTGTGTTGTGAAGTTTTCAAGTTTTGGGTAAGGATTTGATGGACTTTGGAATAAGGAGTGGCAAGAGCGTAAGCTTGGGTATGCCCAAGGCACCCCAAGGTAAAATTCAAGGACAACCAAAAGCCTAAGCTTGGGGATGCCCCAGAAGGCATCCCCTCTTTCATCTTCGTCTATCGGTAACTTTACTTGATGCTACATTTTTATTCACCACATGATATGTGTTTTGCTTGGAGTGTCTTGTATGATTTGAGTCTTTGCTTTTTAGTTTACCAAAATCATCCTTGCTGTACACACCTTTTGGGAGAGACATGCATGACTTGTGATTTATTAGAATACTCTATGTGCTTCACTTATATCTTTTGAGCTAGACAATATTGCTCTAGTGCTTCACTTATATCTTTTTAGAGCACGGCGGTGGTTTTATTTTATAGAAATTGTTGAACTCTCATGCTTCACTTATATTATTTTGAGAGTCTTTTAGAACAGCATGGTAATTTTCTTTGGTTATAAAATTAGTCCTAATATGATGGGCATCCAAGATGGATATAATAAAAACTTTCATATTAAGTGCATTGAATACTATGAGAAGTTTGATTCTTTATGATTGTTTTGAGATATGAAGATGATGATATTACAGTCATGCTAGTTGAGTAGTTGTGAATTTGAGAGATACTTGCGTTAAAGTTTGTGATTCCCGTAGCATGCACATATGGTGAACCGTTATGTGATGAAGTTGGAGCATGATTTATTTATTTATTGTATTCCTTATGAGTAGCGGTCGGGGACGAGAGATGGTCTTTTCCTACCAATCTATCCCCCTAGGAGCATGCGCGTAGTACTTCATTTCGATAACTAATAGATTTTTGCAATAAGTATGTGAGTTATTTATGACTAATGTTGAGTCCATGGATTATACACACTCTCACTTTTCCACCATTGCTAGACTCTCTTGTGTCGCGCAACTTTTGCCGATATCATACACCCACCATATACCTTCCTCAAAACAGCCACCATACCTACCTATTATGGCATTTCCATAGCCATTTCGAGATATATTGCCATGCAACTTTCCACCATTCCGTTTATTATGACACGCTCCATCATTGTCATATTGCTTTGCATGATCATTAGTTGACATCGTATTTGTGGCAAAGACACCGTTCGTAATTTTTTCAAACATGTCACTCTTGAATCATTGCACATCCCAGTACACCGCCGGAGGCATTCACATAGAGTCATATTTTGTTCTAAGTATTGAGTTGTAAGTAAATAAAAGTGTGATGGTCTTCATTATTAGAGCATTGTCCCATGTGAGGAAAGGATGATGGAGACTATGATTCCCCCACAAGTCGGGAAGAGACTCCAGACGAAAAAAAGAAAAGAAAAAAATAGGCCACAAAAAAATGAGAAGGCCCAAATAAAAAAATGAGAGAAAAAGAGAGAAGGGACAATGTTACTATCCTTTTACCACACTTGTGCTTCAAAGTAGCACCATGATCTTCATGATAGAGAGTCTCCTATGTTGTTGCTTTCATATACTAGTGGGAATTTTCATTATAGAACTTGGCTTGTATACTCCAATGATGGGCTTCCTCAAAGTGCCCTAGGTCGTTGTGAGCAACCAAGTTGGATGCACACCCACTTTGTTTCTTTGGAGCTTTCATACACTTATAGCTCTAGTGCATCCGTTGCATGGAAATCCCTACTCACTCACAATGATATCTATTGATGGGCATCTCCACACCCCGTTGATACACCTAGTCAATGTGAGACTATCTTCTCCTTTTTGTCTTCTCCAAACCATCATTCTATTCCACCTATAGTGTTATATCCATGGCTCACGCTCATGTATTGCGTGAAGATTGAAGAAGTTTGAGAACATCAAAAGTATGAAACAGTTGCTTGGCTTGTCATCGGGGTTGTGCATGATTTAAATATTTTGTGTGATGAAGATAGATCATAGCCAGACTATATGATTTTGTAGGGTGAAAGTGCGTTATATCGACTAGAGGGGGGTGAATAGGCGATGTTTATGAATTCTTCACTAAGGAATTTGCTGGTGAGGAAATTCCTTAGCGAAGAACTACTTGCAGCGGAATAAGTACTCAGAAGTAAGCATGACAGAAGTCATACATAGTCATCGTGATGAAATGAAGACAAACACGGAGTACAGAAAGCGTAAACACAGGAAAACACAAGATGAAGACAAACAGACTGAAGAAATTGAACTGAGGAAATTGGGAAAGTCTTCAGTCAAAGTCTTCAAACACATATATGAACAAACACTCAACATAGTATTGAGGAAATGAAAGAGTTGAGGAAATAGAACCAGTAGGGTTGGTGAATACGATGATTTGGTAGACCAGTTCCAACTGTTGTCTCAGTTGTATGTCTGGTTGGAGCGGCTGAGTATTTAATTTAAGGACACACAGTCCCGGACACCCAGTCTCTGAGCACGCAGCTTTGGACACCAAGTCCTCACCGTATTCTCCTTGAACTAAGGTCACACAAACCTCGTCCAATCACTCGTGGTAACTCTTCAGGCGACTTCCAAACCTTCACAGACTTTGGTCACTCGGCGATCCACAATTCCTCTTGGATGCTCTAGACCATGACGCCTAACCGTCTGGAAGAAGCACAGTCTTCAAAGGTAACAAGCGTTGGATCCACACAGGATCAATCTCTTTAGTGATGCTCAATCACTTTGGGTTTGTGGGTGTTTGGGTTTGGATTTTCCTCACTCGATGATTTTCGCTCAAAGTCCTCGGAGGATGGGTTGCTCTCAAATGACAAGTGTTAGTTTCTCTCGGAGCAGCCAACCAGCTAGTGGTTGTAGGGGCGGCTATTTATAGCCTAGGGAGCAGCCCGACATGATATGACATGAATGCCCTTCAATGATATGACCGTTAGGTGGATAAGATATTTGGGACAGCTCGCGCGCAGCACAGCAACGGTCAGAAATTTGACTCTCAAATTCCTCAGGGCTATCATGTTCCTCACTGTGTAGGCAATCCGCACTGGCGAATTCCTAACTCCTCAGTCAGAACAAATTCCTCAGCAACCAGAAGAACTTCGTCTCTGTCACTGAAGAAATTGACTGAACTGTATGAGATTTCTAATGGCTTCACTCGAAGGGATTGGTGGGTGTAGGATTTTGAGTTGAGCATCACATGGAAATTTTTCCTTAGTATTTCCTCGACCCCCTTTAACAGTACGGTGTTTCCTATGACTCAAGAAAGAGAAAAACAAAACTATGAAAATGAAAGTCTTCAAGCTTCATATTCCTCGCATGAATATCAAGTCTTCATCGACACACCAATTTCTTCACTTTCAAAGTCTTCATGAAAGTCTTCAGGAATACCAAAATCTTCAGTCGAAGATATTCATTTTTAGGGGTCGACTTTCTCTATAAATATCAAACTCCTCATAGACTTATAGAACTGTGTACACTCATAAACACATTAGTCCCTTAACCTATAAGTCTTCAATACACCAAAATCACTAAGGGGCACTAGATGCACTTACAATCTCCCCCTTTTTGGTGATTGATGACAACATAGGTTAAGTTTTCAACGGGGATAAACATATGATGTGTAAGTACTGATATTGAGGAATTTGATTGCAAGATATAGAAGAACTCCCCCTGAAGATGTGCATAGTGAGGAATTTGCTTTTGAAGCAATGCACACTTGAAGAGTTGAATCATGGAGATATACCCCTATATCTTGTAATTCATACATGCATTTGACATATAGTATGAAGAATTTGAAATGCATGATGAAATATGGTGCCTAAAGCGATTTAGCATGCGAGCAATAATATTAACGAGGAATAAGCATGCAAAATCAGAGCATAGTGCAGCAAAAGTATCAGAGCACCATCGGGTTTAAGATTACAACTCGATCCAATAAAAGTTTCAGAAGAGCGAGAGTTGTAACTTTAACAAAAAAACGCCCATATAATATCAAAAGACCCGCTTGAAGACTAACTCAGATTTCTCCCCCTTTGTCAACGAATGACCAAAAGGATCAAAACTGAGGACTAACGCCCCTGAAGATTATCAAGTTGATGGAGGAGCGCCAACATTGTCGGGGTTGGTTGTTGTAGTAGGGCCTGCCGCAGTGTCGTCCAAGTCTTCATTTTCATCAGTGGCGCGCGATGAAGAATAGGAGCTGGCTTCCAAGGAAGGAACCTTGACCTTCTTGAATTTCTTCGGTGGAGGTGCAAACTAGTCAAATTCTTTCTTGAGACACATGCTCTTCAGATCATCTGCGTTGTAGATATGAGATAGAACAGCCCAGGTACGGTTGAAGGTTTCATGGAGGTAGTATTGGTTTTTCTTCACTGCATTGTGGGTTGAGGTCATGTTGTGAAGAATTGAACCAAACTGACGCTTGACCCATTTATTATTGCGATCAACTTTCTGATGAAGACTGAGGAGTAACTCACGATCAGTCATCACCCTAGGAGCTATGGCTTGAGGAATTTGCTTGGTAGAGTTGTTGGCGGCAGAATCATGTGTGGCAGAGTCATCATTGGTGGAGTAAGATGCAGCCTTGCGAAATTGACCATCCAATGGACGAATGCCTTCATCTATCACAGCAGTTGCATTGCCTTTGTCATCAACTGAGGAATATGTCCTTTTGAGGACTTCAATTGGAGGCAAGAAACTGCCATGATTCAGAGTATCAGCCTTATAGTTGAGTGAAGACCTTGCCCTGATGAATTTCATAATCCATGGTGCATAAGGCTTCAGCTCAAACGGTGACATAGCAATATTGGCCAGAGTCCTCATGAAGAAATCATGGAAGTTAATGGGAACGCCATGAATGATATTGAAAAGCATATTCTTCATGATGCCAACGACTTCTTCATCATTTGAGTCGTGGCCTTTGATAGGACTCATTGTCTTCGTCAGAATGCGATAGACAGTCTGTGGCACATATAGTAATTCCTTGACAAGGAATTTGGTTCGTGGGGCCTGCCCTGGCTTCAAAGGCTTCATTATCACTTGCATGTAATGATTTGTAAGCTCAGGTTAATTGTAGATGCAACGAGCACCATCAAGGGGAGGACTGAGTGGGAGGACACGAAGCAATTCAGTTGCTGGTGCCTTGTAGTGAGTATTTTCAGACATCCAGTCCAGCACCCAAGTGTTCACATCTTCAGAATTTCTTGTGATGTGCAGCATTGCATAGAATTGAAGAATGAGTTCTTCATTCCAATCACAGATGTCAGTGCTGAAATTCAGTAATCCAGCATCGCGAAGAACACTGAGGACCGGTTCGAAGCACAGCAGAGATTCCATGTCCACGTGAGGAATGTGTGCATGCTCGAAGACTTTGTCTTTGTCGAATAGCACAGAGGAATAGAAATTTGCTTAACTAGCAATCCAGAAACGCCTCTTCCTTATGCGAGCAGAATCGTATGGATTATAGTCAGTGAAGAACACATGCTCGTTGAAGAAATCGGCAACCTTGAACTTTTGCTTCTTTGAGAATGGATCCTTTGGCTTGGGCACAGGAGTGTCAGTGAGTTGCATCACAACCTCAGGAATCACAATCTCAGGTTCTTCAGGCTGAGAAATTTCTGGTTCCTCTTTAGTGGCAGTCTGCACGTTCAAGGTATCAGCAGCAGCAGTTTCTTCAGCACTAGTGGCTGGAATTTCTTCATGCACAGATGAGGTGGGATGAGTTTCTTCAGAGCCCATTTGAACAGTTGGTGCAGGGGACTGAGGTATTTGTTGTAGTGGGGTGAAGTGTGGAGAATTGGGATGCTGACTTTCCCAAAAGTCATCATTCAGCACAGGCATGGTGCATCCAATGTCCACGTCTTCATCTTCAAGTTCTTCAACGCTAGCCTCTTCAGCTGTGAACTGAGGCATGGGCGAGGAAGCAGCAGGTGTTGAAGGGATCGCATCCACTTCAATTTTTTCATCAATCTACTCTGATGAAGCAGCAGAATGATGTTCTTCATCAGATCCACTAGGGATCACATATTCTTCACCATAAGGAACAAGCTCCATTGATGTCATGGTGGAAATCGGAACAGCATCAATAGGGTTCTCAAAAGAGCTGGTCATAGTCTTCATTTTCTTCGGAGCTGAAGAATCTGAAGCAGATGATGCTTTCCTTTTCTTCACTACAGCTTTCTCTACAGCCTTGGTCTTCCTCACATCTGATGCAGATGGAAGGGTAGAAGTTGGTGTAGGCACAGGAGGAGCTGAGGAATCTGGTTGAATTTCCTCAGGCGCAACTGTTGCAGTTGCCCTGACTTCTTCATTTTCTTCAGGAGCACCACTAGTGGGTGCCCTGGCAGTTTCTTCAGCAGCTGGAATGGAGTCATCAGCTCTGGAACTAGCATTTTCTTCAGCAGGCTGAAAATCATCAGTGGTGCTGGCATGTTCTTCAGTTTGCTGAGCAGAGGCTTCAGCATGAGGACTTTCTTGTTGCGATGGGGCTGCAACGTTGGTGAACTTCTCAGTCGGTTTAACAAACCTGACTTTGGCTCCTTGCCAATCAGCATAATAGGAATTTAAGTTATCGCTGAGGGTTTTGATCTCAGACTGGATCTTGAGGAGTTCATCCGGTGTCATTTTGACAACATTGTTCTTCAGGAACTTCTCTTTCCTGAACTGAGCCTTCTTGATCTGCCTAGCCTTCTCAAATTTCCATTTTTTTTCATTGATGAAGTGGGTCAGCACGTGACTTTGGCCAGGTGTCAGATGAAAATCAGGCATAGGAGTGTTTGGGTCCTTGTGCCAGAGATCAATGTAGTCGAGGATCACCTTAGGATCCAAAAGCAGTGGCACATTTGTGCCTTTGGCTCTAGCGGCCCTTTCCTGCCTGTCTCTGATGATATCTGCAAGTTCTTCATCATCAGCTTCATTGTCAGATGGCACATGGAAGGCAACTTGTTTCTTCTTCGGACTAGGCCGAGGACCTCGTCCAGTGGTGGCCTTTGTCTTCAGCAGAGTGGGGCCTGATGAAGAATTTGGTGCAGCTGAGGAACTTGCTAAGACACCAGAGGCAATGGAGATGCCTGTATTCCTTTGGCATGTGGCCAAGTGAACAGGTGTTGAGGACTTTGCCGGAGCAACTGAGGACTTTGGAGGAGCAACTGAGGACTTTGGAGGAGCGGGAGTAGCATGAGGAATTGGCTGTGAGGGCTTTGAAGAAATTGGCCGTGAGGGCATTGCTGAGGAACTTGGCCGTGAGGGCACAGTTGTTGAAGCACTTGGCTTGTGAGCGGGCTTCTTTGCCATTGATTTCCTAGGCTTGTTAGAGGCCTTTGTGGCAGCAGCAGCAACAGAGTCTTCATTAAATTTCCTCACTGCTTCTTTGGCTTGTCTTGCCAACTTGGCTTGGCGCCTGGCCCATTCTTCAGGAAAATCCTCACCACGCTTGATGCTGGTGGGATCAGCTTCTTGGCCAGATGCCAATGGAGCTCTTGGGCATGGAGGATTTAGAGCAAATTTCTTCATATACTTTGGAGTTACATATCTGTACTCCCTCCATTCTCGTGCCCATCTCCTTTCAATCCTCTGTATGCGCACCTTGTGCTAATTTTTGTTCTCTTTGCCGAACTTGGCCTCATCAGGTGTGCAATAGTCCTTATAAATGTCATCAGGGATCTCAAAAGCAGTCATGACCTCAGGCTTCTTTCCTCCTTTCTGTGGTTTCTTACCTTCAGCCATATTCTTCAGATGAGGAATTTGAACAATTGAACACTCTGAAGAAGTATGCAACTTTTCTTCAAGGAATGCTGCAAATGAGTTAAGTTGATGAGAACCTAGTGATTCAGCAGCGGACATGAGTACCTGTGAACAGAGTATAGTTGTGAGGAATTTGAAGAGGTCATATGCATTCTCAGAGGGTTTTCAAAATGAACAAGTTTGAGGAATTTGACCAGATGAGTCTTGAAGAATTTCACTAAGCGTACTTTGTCTTAGGTTCCAGAGTTGTATAGATCGATGATCCACACAATTGAGGAATCTTGAAGAAAATTATGCTTAGGGAAACGAATCAAGAACAGATGACATATAAGGTGTTTTGTGTGTGAGGATTTGAAGAATAAAACACCTTTGAAGATTTTGTGGAGAAAATTTGAATCAAAGAGGGCAGTAAAAGTAACTTTTAATTACCCTGATTGATGAACACGACGAACTGAGAAGTGTAGATTTGAAGCTCGTCAGTTCAGATCTTCCACGCCCTAACTTGGCGGAGGAAGACAGCTACGGCGGCGGCGGAGTGAAGATTTCCGCGGTTGCCGTGAGTACGACGGCAACGAGGTCGAGGCAGTGAAGCTCTTCCTCACCAGCGACGATGGAGTAGCGGCGGCGCTAGGGTTTGATAAGCTCGAGCGAGAGAGAGAGCGGTCGAGTGGAGTAAAGGAAGTGAGGAAGGGTGAGGGGGTATTTATAGTCGCAGTGAAAAACTGTTCGCCCGAAGATTTAGGACGAACGTGCCCCTGGCCCTTCTCATTTGCTTGACATGTGTCACCCACGTACTGAATAGTGGAGATCGTCTTAGATCGTGGGTGAATAGATAAGTCTATCGTGGGAAACGGGACGGTTTGAGCGGCAAAACCAATTTTTTTTATAAGATAGGTTTTAAAGTTTCGTTCACAATTTCTTCAGCTGACAAGGACACAGTGAAGATTTTGAACAAGTTTCAAATAGAATGCACATGAAGAATTTGTGAATAAATTGGGTTGAGTATAGCATAGAGGGGGAAGGGTCCAATCACATTCACTTAGCAGAAAATGCAACTTGAAGAAATAGC
>NC_041383.1:217848137-217918859 GCF_002162155.2 Triticum dicoccoides
TATATAGCCAATGAAGAAAAACGACGGAAAGAGTGAAGATTTTGCAAAGTTGAAGAATTTGAAAAACTGAAGAATTTCAACACTGAGGAATAACTCAAATTGAAGATTTTCAACTTTGGTGGTGGCGTGACCCACCGTATAAGAATGGTGATTTTAGACACCGCGTACAATTGTCGTAGGGTTCTGAGAATCAAATTCTTCATTAATTTCTTCACACTTAGAGTGTTATTCTTCATTGATTGAAGAAAAATGTTTCTTCATGTGTTGCACATCTAAGTCATCAATTTTGCATAAGTGTTAGGATGTGTGTCCTTTTCAAAGAACATTCGAAGATTCTAAGATATTTAGCTCACACCGCAACTTGCTAAATTTCTTCTCATCCAAGGGCTTTGTGAAGATATCGGCTAGCTGTTCTTCAGTCTTCACATGTTCAATAGCAATGTAGCCCTTTAACACATGATCACGAAGAAAATGATGACGGATCTGAATGTGCTTTGTCTTCGAGTGCTGAACTGGGTTATGAGCAATCTTGATGGCGCTCTCATTGTCACAGTAGAGAGGCACATTCTTCATGTTGATGTCGTAGTCCTTGAGAGTTTGCTTCATCCACAGCAATTGAGCACAGCAAGAACCAGCAGCAATATACTCAGCTTCAGCAGTAGACAGTGATACGCAGTTCTGTTTCTTCGAGGACCAACAGACCAGAGATCGTCCGAGGAAATGACAAGTACCAGATGTTGACTTGCGGTCCACACGATCACTAGCATAGTTAGAGTCAGAATATCCAATGAGATCAAAAGTAGAGCCCTTGGGGTACCATAGTCCTAGTGTTGGTGTGTGAGCTAGATATCGAAGAATATGCTTCACAACCTTATGGTGTGATTCCTTCGGTGTTGCTTGAAATCGGGCACACATGCAAACACTAAGCATTATATCTGGCCTAGATGCACATAAGTACAATAAAGAACCAATCATGGAGCGGTATACCTTGTGATCGAAGTCAATACCATTTTCATCAGTGCATAGATGGCCATTTGTGGGCATAGGAATTTTGACTCCTTTGCAATCTTGCATGCCGAATTTCCTCAGTACATCCTTGAGGTATTTCTCCTGAGATATGAATATGCCATTGTGATGTTGACGAATTTGAAGACCTAAGAAGAATTTCAACTCTCCCATCATAGACATTTGATATTCTTCACTCATCATATAGGCAAATTCATCACTATAACGTTGGTCAGTACAGCCAAAGATAATATCATCAACGTATATTTGGCACACAAATAGTTCACCATCATAAGATTTAGTAAAGAGAGTAGGGTCGAGTGAACCGAGTGTGAAGCCATTCTTCACGAAGAATTCCTTCAAAGTATCATACCATGCCCGAGGGGCCTGCTTGAGGCCATAGAGGGCCTTGTTGAGTCTGAAGACTTTGTCAGGATTCTTAGGATCTTCAAAACCTGGGGGTTGAGCAACATATACTTCTTCCTCAAGCTTACCATTGAGGAATGCACTTTTCACATCCATTTGATATAAAGTGATATTATGATGATTACCATAAGCAAGTAATATGCGAATAGCCTCAAGTTTAGCAACAGGTGCAAAAGTTTCATCGAAATCAATTCCTTCAACCTGTGTGTAGCCTTGAGCTACAAGTCGTGCCTTATTCCTCACCACAAGGCTATTTTCATCTTGCTTGTTGCGGTAGATCCACTTTGTGCCGATGATATTATGCTTGCGAGGATCTGGACATTTGACCAGTTCCCAGACATTATTGAGCTCGAACTGATGTAATTCTTCTTGCATAGCCTGAATCCACTCAGGCTCCAGAAATGCTTCATCTACCTTAGTGGGCTCTGTGATAGAGACAAAAGCATAGTGCCCACAAAAGTTAGATAAATGTGAAGCTTTTGAGCGTGTGAGAGGACCTGGTGCTTCAATGTCATCGATGATCTTTTCAACTTGCACTTCTTTTGCAACGCGAGGATGAGCTGGTTGACGTCGAGGAATTTGATCAGCATTTTCTTCATCACCATTTTCTTCAGCATTTTCCTCAGGTACATCAGCTAAACGGTCTTCGTGTTCAGGAATGAATTCTTCAGTAGGTTCTTCGGTAGGAATAACATCCTCAGTAGCCTTGAGCTTGATAGAATCTTCAGGTGCTGGTTCATCTATCACAGAAGGTAGGTGCTCTCTTTGCGAGCCATTAGTTTCATCGAACCGCACATCTATAGTTTCAACAATCTTGTGAAGAGCGATGTTGAAGACTCTGTAGGTGTGCGAGTCCTTTCCGTAACCAAGCATAAAACCTTCATGTGCTTTCGGTGCAAATTTAGCATTGTGATGAGGATCTCTAATCCAACATTTAGCACCGAAGACTTTGAAATAACTCACATTTGGTTTCTTGTCAGTGAGGAGTTCATAGGCAGTCTTCTTGAAGAATTTGTGAAGATATACTCTGTTGATGATGTGGCACGCGGTATCAATTGCATCAATCCAAAACCGATGAGGTGTTTTGTATTCATCAAGAATAGTGCAAGCCATCTCAACAAGAGTTCTGTTATTGCGCTCCACGACGCCATTTTGCTGAGGAGTATAAGGAGTAGATAATTCATGAGTAATACCAAGTTCATCAAGATAGCCATCAAGACCGGAATTCTTGAACTCAGTTCCATTGTCACTCCTGATGTGCTTGATCTTCACACCAAAGTTGGTTGAAGCCCTCGAGGAAAATCATTTGAAGACTTCCCGCACCTCATGTTTGTAAGTGACAATGTGCACCCATGTTTAACGAGAATAATCATCAACAATAACAAAGCCATATAAAGATGCATCATTTGTAATAGCAGAATAATGATTAGGACCAAAGAGATCCATGTGAAGCAATTCAAAGGGTCGGGTGGTAGTCATGATAGTCTTTGTTGGATGCTTGGCCTTGGTCATCTTTCCAGCTTCACAGGCTCCGCATAAGTGATCCTTGAGGAATTTGACATTCTCAATGCCAATGACATGCTTCTTCTTCGCAAGTGTGTGCAGATTCCTCATGCCAGCATGACCAAGTCGTCGATGCCATAGCCAGCCTTCTGAAGCTTTTGCAAGTAAGCACATGGCAAGTTGTGGTCCTGTAGAGAAATCAACAATGTACAAGTCTCCTCTCCTAAAGCCTTCGAAGACTTTGGAATTGTCAGCTTCCATGATCACAACACAATGATACTTGCCAAAGACAACAACCATATCAAGATCACAAAGCATTGAGACAGACATGAGGTTGTATCCTAAGGACTCGACAAGCATGACTTTGTCCATGTGTCGATCCTTAGAGATCGCAACCTTACCTAGACCCAATACCTGACTTTTGACTTTGTCAGCGAAGATGATATGCTTCAGATGTAACGGTGTTAATGGAGCATCCATCAATAGATTCTTGTCACCAGTCATGTGATTTGTACAACCATTGTCGAGGACCCACTCGTTTGCTTTGGGTTGATCATCCTGCAGATGAATTAGTGTAGCTTACAAACTCATATACTTCATCAGTGAAGAATATGACATTAGTATCATCAGTTCAATTTCATTAAGCAATAGCACAGATAAGCAGTATTGAGGACGTGTGAAATGAAGGTTCATTTCATCATGATTAGCCTACGTCCTTTCAGGCATTTTGTCAAGCCCCCAGCAAATTCTTCAGACGTTAAAGCACGTCTGGAGACCTGACCCTGCATAAGAGATTAGTTCTTTTTCTTCACCACCCACATCTGGAGGGGTGGCAAAGAGTTCATCACTCTGCGAGCACCATATGAGAAAGGTGGCAAAGATGCCAAACCATTTCGTTTCACATAAGAGGGGTTAGGGTAAGCATATGAATAAGCAGAGAAATTCTTCGAGGACTTATGAACATAATGATTTGAAGAATAATGCTCATATTCATAGCCCTTAGCTCTACCTTGCGAAACAGAGTTGTTAGCACGATGATGTTCATATGAGGACTTTGATCCTTTTGAGGAATTTGATCCATGTGAGGAATTTGGTCCATATGAAGAGTTTGATCTGGGGTTCTTGTTCTTCATAGGTGGTGTCATGAGGACATTCACCTGAAGACTTTCAACATAACTTTTGGGAACCCAGATTTTCTTCATAGGGGAACCGTTCCTGCAGTTAGTGCCAACATATCTAGCAAATACTTCACCATTCTGATTTTTGAACAATTTATAGTTGGAGTCAAATGACTCATCAGAAGAATGAGGAGATTCACATGTAAAGCCAGATAAGTTAGATGGATCAACTGGAGGTCCCTTTGCAGCAACCCATGAGGTTTTGGGGTACTGCTCAGGCTTCCAATATGCTCCATCAGCATTGAGTTTCCTCTCAAAGGCAATACCCTCTTTCCTAGGGTTTTTGTTGAGGATCTGCTTTTTAAGCACATCACAAAGAGTCTGATGCCCTTTGAGGCTTTTGTACATGCCTGTCATGTACAATTCCTTCAGCCCTGCATTGTCAGTGATACTAGCAATGTCCTCAGATGAGGAATTAGTGATAGCAGAGACAGGTGAAGAATTTGTAACATCTGAAGCATTTAAACATCCAGGTGAAGAATTAGCAGATTCACGTTCAATGCACTTTAAGCATGGAGGATCAAATTGTTCCTGAGTGGCGCTGATTTGTTGAGCAAGTAATGAATCGTGCTCCTTCTGAAGATCTTCATAACTCACTCTTAGCTTCTCAAGATCTTGCTTTCTTTGAAGAAATTCAGAAGAAAGCTTCTCGTGATCAGACAAGAGAGTATTATGTTGATCTTGAAGGGCGTCAAACTTGGAATGAAGTCTTTGAAGACTTTCAGCCAATGCTTTTGACTGATCCAATTCTTCACCCAACATATCATCGCTCTTATTTAGCATGTAGTGAACTTTTTCCAAGGCTCTTTGTTGTTTATGGGCAAGGGAAGCAAG
This sequence comes from Triticum dicoccoides, assembly GCF_002162155.2. Lineage (NCBI taxonomy): Eukaryota > Viridiplantae > Streptophyta > Magnoliopsida > Poales > Poaceae > Triticum > Triticum dicoccoides. The sequence goes on from NC_041383.1 coordinate 217,853,084, forward strand.
TTTGACATAGCTAGGTCCAAATTCATCGCCAGATTCATCATCACTAGATTTGGATAGGTAGGGTTCGGTTACCTCAACACCGTTTGCCATAAGGCAGGGGTGGTAGACGATGATGATTCTGGTTCGAATGTCATCGCATTGAGAGATTCCTTGTAATCCTCAAACCAAGGATCATGACGAGTCCGATGACCTTATAGACCTCAGAGAGACGATCCCAGATTAGCTTCGCGTGATTGAGATGCATGATGTTCCTGAACTGATTTCGGGACAGACTAGAGCAGATGACACCTTTGTTGTGAGGTTGAGCAGAGTATACTTGCGAATGTCATCAGCCTTAGTCATCTTGCATAGATCGGTAAGACCGATCTCGGTGACGGTCCACAGTTCGCTGTCCATAGCCATGAGTCGCTTTTTCATCATGGCCTTCCACCGAGGATACTCATGACCGTCAAAGATGGGGCAGGAAACGTTTCGCGATCCTGCAGTCGACATAACTAAAACTCCAGGCGGTTAAACCAAAATCACACAGAACAAGGGAGTACCTTGCTCTGATACCAATTGAAAGTGTGTTATATCGACTAGAGGGGGGTGAATAGGTGAGTTTTATGAATTCTTCACTCAGGAATTTGCTGGTGAGGAAATTCCTTAGTGAAGAACTACTTGCAGCGGAATAAGTACTCAGAAGTAAGCATGACAGAAGACATACATAGTCATCATGATGAAATGAAGACAAACACGGAGTACAGAAAGCGTAAACACAGGAGAACACAAGATGAAGACAAACAGACTGAAGAAATTGAACTGAGGAAATTGAGAAAGTCTTCAGTCAAAGTCTTCAAACACAAATATGAACAAACACTCAACACAGTAATGAGGAAATGAAAGAGTTGAGGAAATAGAACCAGTACGGTTGGTGAAGACAATGATTTGGTAGACCAGTTCCAACTGCTGTCTCAGTTGTACGTCTGGTTGGAGCGGCTGAGTATTTAAACTCGAGGACACACAGTCTCGGACACCCAGTCTCTGAGCATGCAGCTCAGGACACCAAGTCCTAACCGTATTCTCCTTGAACTAAGGTCACACAGACCTCGTCCAATCACTCGTGGTAAGTCTTCAGGCGACTTCGAAACCTTCACAGACTTTGGTCACTCGGTGATCCACAATTCCTCTTGGATGCTCTAGACCATGACGCCTAACCGTCTGGAAGAAGCACAGTCTTCAAAGGTAACAAGCGTCGGATCCACGCAGGATCAATCTCTTCAGTGATGCTCAATCACTTTGGGTTTGTGGGTGTTTGGGTTTGGATTTTCCTCACTCGATGATTTTCGCTCAAAGTCCTCGGAGGATGGGTTGCTCTCAAATGACAAGTGTCAGTTTCTCTCATAGCAGCCAACCAGCTAGTGGTTGTAGGGGGCGGCTATTTATAGCCTAGGGAGCAGCCCGACATGATAAGACATAAATGCCCTTCAATGATATTACCGTTAGGTGGATAAGATATTTGGGACAGCTAGCGCGCAGCACAGCAACGGTCAGAAATTAGACTCTCAAATTCCTCAGGGCTATCATGTTCCTCACTTTGTAGGCAATCCGCACTGGCGAATTCCTAACTCCTCAGTCAGAACAAATTCCTCAGCAACCAGAAGAACTTCGTCTCTGTCACTGAAGAAATTGACTGAACTGTATGAGATTTCCAATGGCTTCACTCGAAGGGATTGGTGGGTGTAGGATTTTGAGTTGAGCATCACATGGAAAATTTTCCTTAGTATTTCCTCGACCCCCTTTAACAGTACGGTGTTTCCTATGACGCAAGAAAGAGAAAAACAAAACTATGAAAACGAAAGTCTTCGAGCTTCATATTCCTCGCATGAATATCAAGTCTTCATGGACACACCAATTTCTTCACTTTCAAAGTCTTCATGAAAGTCTTCAGGAATACCAAAATCTTCAGTTGAAGATATTCATTTTTAGGGGTCGACTTTGTTTGTAAATATCAAACTCCTCATAGACTTATAGACATGTGTACACTCATAAACACATTAGTCCCTTAACCTATAAGTCTTCAATACACCAAAATCACTAAGGGGCACTAGATGCACTTACAATATTATGAGGAGTATGAAACAATTGCTTGGCTTGTCATCAGGGTTGTGCATGATTTAAATATTTTGTGTGATGAAGATAGATCACAGCCAGACTATATGATTTTGTAGGGATAGCTTTTTTTGGCCATGTTATTTTGAGAAGACATGATTGCTTTGTTAGTATGCTTGAAGTATTATTATTTTTATGTCAATATTAAACTCTTGTCTTGAATCTTAGTGTCACGCCCAATATGCGACCCTATCCTAAAGGAACTCGAAGGTCCCACCAAGGATAGAAGCGCATATTGGAGACGCTTTTGCAAGGTGGATATCAATACATCGTACCATTATATAATAGTTGGGGATACATACAAGAGGCATACAAAGCCACATGAATACAACAACATCATACATAAGAGCAACATCCGACTATGGATGAAACACAAACAGAAACTCAATGACATCCACCCTGCTAGCCCAGGCTACCGACCTAGAACCTATCCCATGATCAAAGAAGAAGCAGAAGAAGAACTCCAAAACAAGTAAGCATCGCTCTCATGTCATGATCATCGCATTACCTATACCTGCAACTGTTGTTGTAGTAAATTGTGAGCCACGAGGACTCAGCAATCCCATTACCATGGGCATCACGACTAGCAAAGCTTAATGGGTGTGGAATGGATAAGTGGTGAGGTTGCAGCAGCGACTAAGCATGATATGGTGGCTAACTTACGCGTACAAGAATGAGATGAGAAGCTACGCCAACGGTCGCAAACTAGTAATGATCAATAAGTGATCCTAAACTACTTACGTTCAAACATAACCCCACCGTGTTCTCTTCTCGACCCTCTCGAAAAGAGACCATCATGGTTACGCACACGGTTGGTGTATTTTAATTCGAATCTGGTGTCAAGTTCTCTACAACAGGACATTGAAAATTCCCATCTGCCACATAACCGCGGGCACGGCTTTCAAAAGTTTAAACCCTACAGGGGTGTCCCAACTTAGCCCATTATAAGCTCACGATCCGCGGAGACAAACCTCCATCGCGGGACATCCGATCAGAGTCGGGATCCCGGTGCACAAGACATATCGACAATGGTAAAACTAATCTAGCAAAGCCTCCCGGCATGTCAACACCCTGATAGTAGCCGCATGTATCTCGTCTCAGGCCACGTCCGGATGGGAAATCCTACGAGTAAAACCAGATCCTCGGGTTGCCCCGTGGTGGCCCTGCAGTCTGCCCGTTTGGGACCAACACCATCAGCGCTGGCCCCCCTGCTATGTAGAAAATCCTCGGGTTCATGACGCCCTATGCAAATTTATTATTTAGTTTAAGTATTATTATGGAATATGTTAAAACCAATGTTGGGCCTTGCTAGAAGAGTTTTCTTCAAAGCGAGCTGTCAAGAGGGGCCCATAAACCCACACTGTGTTAGGGACGCAAATCAAGGAACATAACACCGGTATGACGGAAAATAGGGCGGCAAGAGTGGAACAAAACACCAGGCATAAGGCCGAGCCTTCCACCCTTTACCAAGTATATAGATGCATTAATTAAATAAGATATATTGTGATATCCCAACATAGACATGTTCCAACATGGAGCAATCTTCAACCTCACCTGCAACTAACAACGCTGTAAGAGGGGCTGAGCAAAAGCGGTAACATAGCCAAACAACGGTTTGCTGGGAAGGGTGAAAACCTTAGAGGCTGACATAGCAATTTGGGAGGCTTGATAAGCAAGTGATAGGTAGCGCAGCATAGCGATAGAACGAAGCAACTAGTATAGCAATGATAGTAGTGAGATCCAAGGTGACGGTCATATTGCCTGAAATCCCACTAGGAAGAAGAACGAGTCCATGAAGAAGATGAACGTATGAAGATGAACCAAGCATAGACGAACGAATCCTCATGATCGCAACCAAACAGGAACTATCGAGAAGAAGCACAACCGGAAAGAAGCAAACAACATGGTAAACACACAACACATAAACATGACATGATGCTCAACCAAGTATGATGCATGAAAAGGCTATATGGTGCTACTCATGGCAAGAGATGATGCATACAAGAACAACACATCAAAGAAAGTTTAAATGAGGCCGGAAACAACATATAACAAATCCGGCAAGTCCTCATATGCCAATTTCGAAATTGGTCCAGATCTGAACAAATATTAAGTTGAAGTTGTTAAACAGCAAGTTAAAGAGCACCATGATGATCTACACGAAAATCTAGTCAAGTTACATATAAAGTTCATTTAATTCGGAGCTACGGCCTAGAAGATATGAGCAACACAAGTTAAACATGGCATTGATGTAAAATGCATCCATACATCAAGCAAACACCTCAAAACAAGGATGCAACATGATAATATGAAACTACATGCAATATCAAGCAATTTCCATATAGAGCATGCTCAAAACGGAGCAACCGTGCAACACATATACTCCAAACAAGATATAACAACAATCTGCCCAAAACAGCAAGTAGGCACATTGCAAATATAAAAACAACATGCTACAGGAATCTTATGAGCAAAAACTTGACATACACTTCATGTATAGATAACATACTTCAAATATCATTAAGTTCAGGTTCATAGGCATCAAGATTAAACCAATATGATCAATGCAAAGAGCAACTTTATAACACAGGAGTATATGCATGAGCAGAGTTAATATGATGGCAATTTGAGAGCAAGAAAGAGACAAGCTACATCAAGTTAACATAGCAACCAAGGGCATGGAATCAAATTACAAATAACAAAGAGCAAATAACATCAAGACAGCATAGGCATATGGCTCATGGATTAGTAGGAACCAACAAGACAAGATTGAATATTGAAACAGTTTCAGCAAGTGTAAAACAGCAACATTATCATAGCATGTTTGCAAGCATGGAACAGAGGCATATGATATCCAAAATTAGCAAACATGGCATGTGAACAAATTACTCGTAGCATACTACAAAGCTTGTAATTGGAGCATCTCTAGAAGAGGCGTGGATCACTCAATAACAAGCTCACAACAATGCATCATGAAGTTAACAAAAAATTGGAATATTATATAAGCATGTTCATGGCAATGAAAACATATTCTACAGGACATATACGAGGCATCCAAAGGCATTGCATGATAGAGCATAACATGTACCTAGAAACATGTTAACTAAGCATCTCCATATTAAGCATGGATTAATTGGTAGCATCAAGTAAACATGGCATCGTGATATAACAGATTCACTCACTACAGGGCACATAAAAATACATGGATGGCACCACTATAAATATGGCATGAAAATTCTCCTAAAACATGTAGACATTATGCTCATAGGATGCACACACAAAATGCAACAAAAATGACAAATCAGCAAGTTACAGCAGTTTTCAGCAGTTAACAGCAACAAGCATTTTTGCAACGGGGATTAATATGATTAATATGTCAAGATGCACCCTAAATGAATGGAAAGCACACCAACATGAAGAGCATGAAGAGTAGAACACGTGCATATTAATATCATCATCATAGGATCAACAGAGACAAAGTTATAGCACTCACGAGATGCACAAATGATGTTAACATGCAGCAGTTTCAGCAGTTTATATCAATTAGCAGTTTTGCAATGAAGATTAAGGCATCAATATAAATAGTAACATGAACGCAAACTACTCCATCATGAATAGCACTCTGAGATGAACATTTTGACATATTATGCATGCAAAACGGACCACCGAGCATCAAGTTATGACAGGTCAAAGTATGCAACATAATATGAGTTTCTGGGGACTTGGACGAAAATATACCCTCTGAAAACTATACGAGGAGGTCCCGGGACGGAGGGATCCGGGCGTGGGGGCGCGTTTGGATCACGGGACGGGTGGATCTCGTCCACCCGCCCGGATCTGGCGATGAGGCGACGCCGGCGAAGCTCCGGCGCTCCGGCTCCAGCCAGCGCGGAGGAGGACGGCGAGGGGCGGCGAGCTCGGGACGGGCGGCGGCCGAAGGCAGCGGGATGAGGCGGAGCTGAGTCAGGGCGGCGGGGTTGACGCGGGAAGCCAGGCGGCGGCGGGCGCGGCGCTCCAGCTAGGAGTCGGTGGGAGGCGAGACGCAGAGGCGGCGACGGAGCACGTCGCCGGCGGCGGCGGATGGGCTCGCGCGGGCCCGATCTGGGCCCGGCGGGCCGCGGCGGTGGGGCGGACGGGCGGAGACGTGGCGGCGCGGGGTTGGCTATGGAGGCGGCGGCGGACATGTCCGGCCGGGGAAATTTTGTCCGGTGGCGCAAGGTGGAAGGAGGCTAGGGTTTGCACCGCGAATTTCGAATGGGGAGGCATATAAAGGGTAGGGGCTAGGATTCGAGGGTTTTGGAGGTGTTTTCGGGCATCGGATCTCGTCCCACGGTTCGGGCGGGTGGGGTTTTAGGAGAGTAGCTAGTGGGTTGTGCAGATGCGCTAGGCTGAGATGAGAGGGAAGGAGTGCAGCCGGACAACGGTTTTCAAAGACCGAAAACGTCCGACGAAGGTACCGGCAACGGTACCGCTATATGTTTAATGGTTGGGCTATCAAACGAGCTCCGAATGTGACGAAACTTGACAGGCGGCCTACCTACACTATAATAAGACCGCACACCAACTTTCATCCCATTCCGAGAACATTTTTATGCCACTTATAAAATAATATTTCGGAGGTGCCGCGGGTGCGTGCGAGTGTGTCTGGACTCAGAACGGACAACGAGAGAACCGAGGGAACCCGAACGGATGCAAGTTTTGAAAAACATATAGATGAAATGTAAATCATGACATGGCAAAATGCAACACGCAAGCAGATGACATGGCAACAACGGCGAATAACTGGAAGACACCTGGCGCATCGGTCTCAGGGCGTTACACTTAGGAATCTGAACATTCATGCCACAATAAAGAAAATTACATGGATAAATATGTTAGGTAGCATTCCACATCAAAAATTTTGTTTTTATCATTTACCTACTCGAGGACGAATAGGAATTAAGCTTGGGGATGCTTGATACGTCTCCAACGTATCTATAATTTTTGATTGTTCGATGCTATTTTATTATCTGTCTTGGATGTTTAATGGGAATTTATATGCTATTCTATATTATTTTTGGGACTAACCTATTAACCGAGGGCTCAGTGACATTTTCTGTTTTTTTGCCTATTTTAGAGTTTTGCAGAAAAGGAATACCAAATGGAGTCCAAACGGAATGAAACCTTCACGATGATCTTTCTTGGACCGAAAGCAAACCAGAAGACCTGGAGATGAAGTCGGAGACGCAACGAGGAAGCCACGAGACAAGAGGGTGCGCCCAGGGGGGTAGGGCATGCCCCCCACCCTTGTGGGCCCGTCGTGGCTCCCCTGACCTAGTTCCTTCGCCTATATATACATTTATACCCTAAAAACATCCAGGAGAGCCACAAAACCACTTTTCCACCGCCGCAACCTTCTGTACCGATCCCATCTAGGGGCCTTTTCTAGCGTCCTGCCGGAGGGGGATTCGATCATGGAGGGATTCTACATCAACACCATTACCTCTCCGATGAAGCGTGAGTAGTTTACCACAGACCTTCGGGTCCATAGTTATTAGCTAGATGGCTTCTTCTCTCTCTTTGATTCTCAGTACCATGTTCTCCTCGATGTTCTTGGAGATCTATTTGATGTAATATTCTTTTGCGGTGTGTTTGCCGAGATCCGATAAATTGTGGATTTATGATCAAGATTATCTATGAATATTATTTGGTTCTCTTTTGAATTCTTATATGCATGATTTGATATCTTTGCAAGTCTCTTCGAATTATCGGTTTAGTTTGGCCTACTAGATTGATCTTTCTTGCAATGGGAGAAGTGTTTAGCTTTGGGTTCAAACTTGTGGTGTCATTTCCCAGTGACAGTAGGGGAAGCAAGGCACATATTGTATTGTTGCCATCGAGGATAAAAAGATGGGGTTTTCATCATATTGCTTGAGTTAATTCCTCTACATCATGTCATCTTTCTTAATGCGTGACTCCATTCTTTATGAACTTAATACTCTAGATGCATGCTGGATAGCGGTCGATGTGTGGAGTAATAGTAGTAGATGCAGACAGGAGTCGGTCTACTTGACACGGACGTGATGCATATGTTCATGATCATTGCCTTAGATATCATCATAACTATGCGCTTTTCTATCAATTGCTCGGCAGTAATTTGTTCACCCACCGTAATATTTGCTATCTTGTGAGAAGCCATTAGTGAAACCTATGGCCTCGGTTCTCTTTTCCATTATATTGAATCTCGTTTACATCTTGCTAGTTTCTGATCTACTATCTTGCAATCTTTACTTTCCAATCTATAAACCAAAAATACCAAAAATATTTACTTTACCGTTTATCTATGTCTATCGGATCTCACTTTTGCAAGTGACCGTTAAGGGATTGACAACCCCTTTATCGCGTTGGGTGCAAGTTGTTGATTGTTTGTGCAGGTATTCGGTGACTTGTGCGTTGTCTCCTACCGGATTGATACCTTGGTTCTCAAAACTGAGGGAAATACTTACGCTACTTTGCTGCATCACCCTTTCCTCTTCAAGGGAAAACCAACGCAAGCTCAAGAGGTAGCAATAGCAGCAGCATGTAACTTATTATGACAGCAACAAACTTTAACATAAAACTTTCATTATAGAACTTTTATCATAGAATTCTCATGAACAAGTGACAATTCATCACAACATCGAAGTATAAAGCATACTATTGGAAACCAACAAACTATGTTCTCAGTCAACTTTGCAACTACAATTCATCATCTTTTCAGGAAGGGTCACGTATGAGAGCCTTTAGGCAAGTTCACATACTCAACCATCATTTAGTCTTCTATGATTGCTATTACTCAGCACGTACACATGAGCAAATGTTTCAACCGGACACATAGAAATATAGGGGCTTATAGTTTCGCCTCCCAACGTATTCACCTCAAGGGTGATGTCAACAATAATAACTCATGCTACCCATATCCAATTGGATATATGTGCCTAGATCTTTCCTCACCACATGATGCTTGCCAAAGGAGAAAATAAAAAAGGAATGGAGAGAAAAACTTTGGCTCTTGCATGAAAGTAAATACATAAAGGTAAAGGATAGGCCCTTCGCAGAGGGAAGCAGAGGTTTCCATGCGCTTTTTGTTTGTATGCTCAACCCCTTAGTGCAAGAGAACGTCATGTTATATTGCCCCTTATGATGGCAACCTTTATTATGAAGTATGTTGTTTTTATTCTTCACCATCACAAGTTCATACAATGCTCAATTTTCCCTTACACTAAATGATCTCACACTTTTAGAAGCAATTTTTATTACCTTATTGCACCGATGACAACTTACTTGAAGGATCTTACTCAATCCATAGGTAGGTACGGTGGACTCTCAAAACAAGATTTGGGTTTAAGGGTTTTGGATGCACAAGTATTATCTCTACATAGTGCGGAATTTTTGGCTAGCAAAGATAGGGGCAAGCACCACATGTTGAAGGATCCATGACAATATAGCTTCTATGTGAATATGAACAAACATAAACCATTATGTTGTCTTCCTTGTCCAACGTCAACAATTTTGGCATACAATATTTTGATGGGTGCTCACAATCACAAAAGATTTCCAGGATAGTGTATTTTCATGTGAATCTTCTCTTCCCTTATTAATTCTTTCATGAGTTGCATCATTGACCAATGCTATGTTTGTCAATCTACAATAAAATTTACTACTTATACTTTCCTTGTGTAATGTCATTACTTACCATAAGATTAGCATATGATTGTTTTCATTTATTCCTTTCTTTTTATTGAAACAAGAAAGTAAAGAAAGCAAAACTCAAACAAACTTTATTATATATCCCGCACACGATTACAAAGATAGATCACTAAGCAAACTCTCAAAAAGAAAGGATCGAACTAAACTTTTGTTCATCTAAAGCAAAAGATAACTATGGATCAAACCAAGAAAAGTAAAGGCAAAAGATAGTGGAGATGATACGATACCAGGGCACCTCCCCCAAGCTTGGCGAAAGCCAAGGGGAGTGCCCATACCCGATACTCAATCCTCTTTTGGTGATGAAGAAGGAGGTGGTGGTGATGAAGTAGAAGCGATCTTGTCCCTTTCCTCTAGCTTGTTCCGGAGGTAGAAATTATCTATCCTCAACTCATCTTATCCTCCTTGAGCTTTAGTATCGTCTTGCATAATGCTTCCTTACTTCCCTTCAGGAAGCAAGGAGGGACTGATTCATCTTCATCTTCTTCATGAGGAAACCATATGTAGGGATAGGTGTCCTTAAAGATATTTTTATATAAGGGTTGGCAAGAAACTTGCTCTCTTTCTCGGAATCTTTAGACGACATAATTTCAGATCTATTGGAAAAACAACATGAAAATAAAACAAGAGATTTCTCCGCGACACGGAGGTCAACAGTTTCGGGGGGTATATAAAGATTTTTTATCTTGGGAGACAAGCAAAATGGAAGAAAACGGAGTCCGGAAAGTACCCGAGGTGGGCACAACCCACTCATACGTCTCCATCGTATCTATAATTTTTGATTGTTACATGCCAATATTATTCACTTTCATATACTTTTTGGTAACTTTTTATACTATTTTTGGGACTAACATATTGATCCAGTGCCCAGTGCCAGTTCCTGTCTGTTGCATGTTTTATGTTTCACAGAATATCCATATCAAACAGAATCCAAACAGGATAAAAATGGACGGAGCTTATTTTTGCAAAATATGGAAAATTCCAGAAGAAAAATCCACGCGAGACGGTGCCCGAGGTGTTCACGAGGCAGGGGGGTGCGCCCTCCCCCTGGGCGCGCGGCCTACCCTCGTGAGCCCACCGTAAGGCGGTTGATGCTCTTCTTTTGCCGCAAGAAAGATAATATTCGGAAAAAATCACGGAAAAGGTTTCAGGCCAATCGGAGCTACGGATCTCCATATATACGCGAAATAGTGAAACAGAGCCATAACAGAATGCAGAGAACGCAGAAATAGAGGGATAGATCCAATCTCGGAGGGGCGAGAGCCCCTCCGAACCCATGGGAGCCAAGGACCAGAGGGGAAACCCTTCTCCCATCTAGGGAGGAGGTCAAGGAAGAAGAAGAAGAAGAAGAAGGGGGGCTCTCTCCCCCTTGCTTCCGGTGGCGCCGGAACGCCGCCGGGGGCCATCATCATCACCGCGATCTTCACCAACATCTCCACCAACTCTTCCCCCCTCTATGCAGTGGTGTAACCTCTCTCTTACCCGCTGTAATCTCTACTTAAACATGGTGCTCAACGCTATATATTATTTCCCAATGATGTATGGCTATCCTATGATGTTTGAGTAGATCTGTTTTGTCCTAATGGCTATTTGATGATCATGATTGGTTTGAGTTGTATGTTTTATTATTGGTGTTGTCCTATGGTGCCCTCCGTGTCGCGCAAGCGTGAGGGATTCCCACTGTAGGGTGTTGCAGTACGTTCATGATTCGCTTATAGTGGGTTGGTGAGTGGCGGAAACACAAACCCGAGTAAGTAGGTTGTTTGCGTATGGGATAAAAGGGGACTTGATGCTTTAATGCTATGGTTGGGTTTTACCTTAATGAATCTTTAGTAGTTGCGGATGCTTGCTAGAGTTCCAATCATAAGTGCATATGATCCAAGTAGAGAAAGTATGTTAGCTTATGCCTCTCCCTCAAATAAAATTGCAATAATGATTACCGGTCTAGTTATCGATTGCCTAGGGACAAATAACTTTCTCGTGACAACAAGCTCTTTAATTTTACTAATTTAGTTGTGTCTTTATCTAAATAGCCCCTAGTTTATATTTACGTGTTCTTTACTTTCTTGCAAGCCTATCCTATCACACCTACAAAGTACTTCTAGTTTCATACTTGTTCTAGGTAAAGCGAACGTCAAGCGTGCGTAGAGTTGTATCGGTGGTCGATAGAACTTGAGGGAATATTTATTCTACCTTTAGCTCCTCGTTGGGTTCGACACTCTTACTTATCGAAAACTATTGCGATCCCTATACTTGTGGGTTATCAAGACCTTTTTCTGGCGCCGTTGCCGGGGAGTCATAGCGTGGGGTGAATATTCTCGTGTGTGTTTGTTTGCTTTATCACTAATTAATTTTTATTCGTTGTTCTTAGTTGTTCTCTATCTTTAGTTATGGATATGGAACACAAAATACCAAAAACATTAGGTGTAGTGGCTACTCATGAGGATGGGGTAACTCCTAAAACCCTCGATTCTCATTATGCGAGAGATATTATATACTACTTTGATAATCCTGAGAAAACCCCATTCAACTTTATAATGGGAGTAACGTTGGATCAACGTGAATACTTTAGGGATTATCGCTTAACACAAAAAGGGAAACTATTATGGGATCAAATTCATTTATTGAAGTGGTATGCTTGGAAACTATGCGTGGTATATGATTATACTTGTTGCTCTAGGATGAATTCTCCGCACCTTCCCTTTTCATGCAAATTTAATGATAATAAAACCTTAGGTTCTTATGCTAATGGTATATATGATTACTATGATGTGGAACAAATTGAAGAATTTGTTGCTTTTATGGGTGCTTATGAAATTGAAGCTATGTGTAAAGAGTTTGAGGATTATGATGATATTGTTAATAGATCTGCAAATTTAGCTATCCTCAAATATTGCTATGAGAATTATAAATACAATTATGCAATTGATGCACTTATTGAGAAAGTCTCTGCTGTCCAAGAAGAGACTAATATTTTGCAGGAAGCTATGGAAGAAGAAATTGATGAAATTGTGAGCTCATTGGATGAAAAAGATGATGAGGAGAGCGAAGAACAAAAGGAGGAAGAGCGGATTGATCACTCGTGCCCACCTTCTAATGAGAGTAACCCTCCAACTCATACATTATTTAATTCCCCTCCGTGCTTACCGAAGGATGATTGCTATGATGACTATTATGATCCCATTGATTATCTTGAAATATCCCTTTTTGATGATGCTTGCTATTCCTATGGCCAAGATGCCAATATGAATTATGCTTATGGAGATGAACTTGCTATAGTTCCTTATGTTATGAATGAAATTGTTGCTATTGCACCCACGCATGATAGTCCTATTATCTTTTTGAATTCTCCCGACTACACTATATCGGAGAAGCTTGCACTTATTAAGGATTATATTGATGGGTTGCCTTTTACCATTGCACATGATGATTTTGATGAATATAATATGCATGTTCTTGCTTCTCCTACTTGCAATTATTATGAGAGAGGAACTACATCTTTGCCTCGTTATGTTTCCAACACGATGAAATTGCAAGAAACTGCTTATACTATGCATTGGCCTTTACTATGTGTGCATGAATTGTTCTTTTATGACATGCCAATGCATAGGAAGAGAGTTAGACTTCGTTGTTGCATGATATATGTTACTTTGTGCTCATTACTAAATTACAAATCATTGTTAATTAAAATTGGCTTTGATATTCCTTGGGATCCGGGTGGATTCACTACTTGAGCACTAAATGCCTAGCTTAATGGCTTTAAAGAAAGCGCTGCCAGGGAGACAACCCGGAAGTTTTAGAGAGTCATTTATTTCTGTTGAGTGCTTTCATATAGTTTAAAAACAACAAAAATAAAGAGGGGAACCTAAAAACTTTTCAAAAAGGAAAGTGAAAGTGAGAAAGACAAGCATTGTTGAAGTGGGAGCTAGCCTTGGACTTTGTTCATGCTCACGGAAACTTTGTGAATCTTGATTACAGAAACTTTTCATCAAAAATAATTATCCCCTTGTACAATTCCATTGTATTATAAAAATAATGTGCCAAGGTTTGCCTTTAGGATGTTTACAATGCTTGTTGGTTTGTACGGTACAGGACAGAAACTTTGACTATAGTGCGCGATTTTACATTTTTAACTGGAACGTCAATTGGTTCTGATTCCTTTTGCACTGTCTTTTTATACAAATTTTTTATTTTTCCTAATTTTGGTAGAATTTTTGGGGTACCAGAAGTATGATGGATGTTCAGATTGCTACAGACTGTTCTGTTTTTGACAGATTCTGTTTTTGATGCATAGGTTGCTTGTTTTGATGAAACTATCAATTTATATCAGTGGATTAAGCCATGAAAAAGTTATATTACAGTAGACACAATGCAAAAACAAAATATGAATTGGTTTGCAACAGTACTTAGAGTGGTGATTTGCTTTATTATACTAACGGATCTTACCGAGTTTTCTGTTGAAGTTTTGTGTGGATGTAGTGTCTAATCGAGGGTGTTTCGATGTGAGAAGAAGGAAGAGAGGCAAGAGCTCAAGATTGGGGATGCCCAAGGCACCCCAAGTAAATATTCAAGAAGACTCAAGAGTCTAAGCTTGGGGATGCTGGGGAGGCATCCCCTCTTTCTTCAACAAGTATCGGTATGTTTTCGAATTCGTTTCGTTCATGCATTATGTGCAAGTCTTGGAGCGTCTTTTGCAATTAGGTTTTTATTTTTCTTTTATGCACCATGCTGGTATGAGATAGTCCTTGGTTGATTTATAGAATGCTCATTGCACTTCACTTAAATCTTTTGAGTGTGGCTTTATAGAATGCTTCATGTGCTTCACTTATATCATTTGAAGTTTGGATTGTATGTTTCTCATCATATAGACAACCGTCATTTGTAGAATGCTCTTTTGCTTCACTTATATTTGTTAGAGCATGGGCATATCTTTTGTAGAAAGAATTAAACTCTCTTGCTTCACTTATATCTATTTAGAGAGATGACAGGAATTGGTCATTCACATGGTTAGTCATAAAATCCTACATAAACTTGTAGATCGCTGAATATGATATGTTTGATTCCTTGCAATAGTTTTGCGATATAAAGATGGTGATATTAGATTTATGCTAGTGGGTGGTTGTGGATTGTAGAGACACTTGTGTTGAGGTTTGCAAGTCCCGTAGCATGCACGTATGGTAACCGTTGTGTGACAAATTTGAAGCATGGGGTGTTTCTTTGATTGTCTTCCTTACGAGTGGCAGTCGGGGACGAGCCATGGTCTTTTCCTACCAATCTATCCCCTAGGGGCATGCGTAGTAGTACTTTGCTTCGAGGGCTAATAAACTTTTGCAATAAGTATATGAGTTCTTTATGACTAATGTGAGTCCATGGATTATACGCACTCTCACCCTTCCATCATTGCTAGCCTCTTCGGTACCGTGCATTGCCCTTTCTCACCTCGAGAGTGGGTGCAAACTTCGCCAGTGCATCCATACCCCGTGACACGACACGCTCTATCACACATAAGCCTCATTATATCTTCCTCAAAACAGCCACCATACCTACCTATTATGGCATTTCCATAGCCATTCCGAGATATATTGCCATGCAACTTTCATCATCATCATCATCATATACATGACTTGAGCATTCATTGTCATATTGCTTTGCATGATCGTAAGATAGCTAGCATGATGTTTTCATGGCTTGTCCGTTTTTTGATGTCATTGCTATGCTAGATCATTGCACATCCCGGTACACCGCCGGAAGCATTCATATAGAGTCATATCTTTGTTCGAGATATCGAGTTGTAATATTGAGTTGTAAGCAAATAAAAGTGTGATGATCATCATTATTAGAGCATTGCCCCAGTGAGGAAAGGATGATGAAGACTATGATTCCCCCACAAATCGGGATGAGACTCCGGACTTTATGAAAAAAAAGAGGCCAAAGAAGCCGAAATAAAAAAAAGGCCAAAGAAGCCCACCAAAAAAATAAAAAAATAAAAAAATGAGAGAAAAAGAGAGAAGGGGCAATGTTACTATCCTTTTACCACACTTGTGCTTCAAAGTAGCACCATGTTCTTCATGTAGTGAGTCTCATATCTTGTGCTTCAAAGTAGCACCATGTTCTTCATATAGATTGTCTCCTATGTTGTCACTTTCATATACTAGTGGAAATTTTCATTATAGAACTTGGCTTGTATATTCCAACGATGGGCTTCCTCAAATGCCCTAGGTCTTCATGAGCAAGCAAGTTGGATGCACACCCACTTAGTTTCTTTTGTTGAGCTTTCATACACTTATAGCTCTTAGTGCATCCGTTGCATGGCAATCCCTACTCCTCACATTGATATCTATTAATGGGCATCTCCATAGCCCATTGATACGCCTAGTTGATGTGAGACTTTCTCCTTTTTTTGTCTTCTCCACATAACCTCCATCATTATATTCTATTCCACATATAGTGCTATATCCATGGCTTGCGCTCATGTATTGCGTGAGGGTTGAAAAAGCTGAAGCGCGTTAAAAAGTATGAACCAATTGCTCGGCTCGTCATCGGGGTTGTGCATGATGGGAGCATGTGTGACGAAACTGAAGCATGGCCAAACTGTATGATTTTGTAGGGATAAGCTTGCTTTCGCCTTGTTGTTTTAAAAAGACATGATTGCTTTATTGGTATGCTCGAAGTATTATTTTTTTATGTCAAATGATAGACTATTGCTTTGAATCACTCGTGTCTTAATATTAATGCCATGATTAGACATATGATCAAGATTATGCTAGGTAGCATTCCACATCAAAAATTATCCTTTTTTTATCATTTACCTACTCGGGGACGAGCAGGAATTAAGCTTGGGGATGCTGATACGTCTCCATCGTATCTATAATTTTTGATTGTTCCATGCCAATATTATTCACTTTCATATACTTTTTGGCAACTTTTTATACTATTTTTGGGACTAACATATTGATCCAGTGCCCAGTGCCAGTTCCTGTCTGTTGCATGTTTTATGTTTCGCAGAATATCCATATCAAACGGAATCCAAACGGGATAAAAATGGACGGAGCTTATTTTTGGAAAATATGGAAAATTCCATAAGAAAAATCCACGCGAGACGGCGCCCGAGGTGGTCACGAGGCAGGGGGGCGCGCCCTCCCCCCTGTCAGGACCCCGACTCAATGCCACATCGATCTAGCATGTAACACCTCATATCACTTTGCGGCCTCACGCACGGTATCCCCACGAGTGTCGCCTTACCTTTGCCCGGGACCGTTTGCGCCTTTTGGCACACGTATATGATGGTGTCGCTAGCATCCATATGATAAAGAGCCCGGGCTGACATGGCTAGTCGTAAACCCAAAGTGGCACTAACTTACAGGGACAGGCATCCATGACCCAGCATCGAACGTGTCGGTCATCAGCGAGTGAATCCAGGCTGTAGCACTGGGCTAACAGGACTCCGGTGAACCAGGCTGTAGCGGGCTAGCAGGACTCCGGTATTCATCGCGTGACATTTCCCCGAAGGGACAGACACAGGATCGAAGAAGGACACATGCCGGCCAGCCTAAGTGTTCCAGAGCAGTAGCAAGCTACCAGGGCTCAGTGGAAGCACTAGGAGACATTTTCCGGTAAGAAAGACTACTAAGGATAAACAACTAGATAGTCAGATCCCACACATAGCAATACACATTACACGTACGCATAACATGCAAGTATGTGTTGTACAACATGGCATCACAGCATAACTCAACAACTCATATAGATAAAGGCTCATAAGAGCCATCATAGCATTTATTACAAACAGGGGTCACATGACCCAACATGTAGAGCAATCAAGCAACAAACGGAAGCATTACATGTCTGAGTACAAACATCTATAAATGAAAAGGGCTGAAAGCCTGACTATCTACAACATCCGATCAAGATCGTAGCTGAGGTACTAGCTACTAGTCGAAGTCCACGAGAACACTAATAAGACCGAAGTCTCCGCTGCAAAAACATAAATAAAGCAACATGAGTACAAAGGTACTCAGCAAGACTTACATCAGATCCTATCATACATGCATTTGTATCAAGAGGGTAATGTGGGGTTTAGTTGCAGCAAGCCAGCTTTGACTCTGTGGCTATCCTGTTCTACGACTACCAGAAACTCTTGAGGTGATATGGCGCACACGAGTCCACTAATCACCACACAATACACTACTATGGATTCATCCCCGTCTCCCTACGAGAAGGCCATCCATAGCACTCACACTTGTCTTGAGCATTTTAGAGTATCCACTTCAAGTTGTCTATGTACCATGTAAGCATCCAAGAAGTCCATAACCGTGGACCCGGCTATTCGAATAGATCATGTTAACCCTGCAGGAGTGTACTTCTTCACACACGCTCTCGCCACTTACCGCCATGTACACGTCATGTATCTCGGCAACCTTCAAGCGGAAGCCTGGCGAGGGTGTCGGCCACGACCTGACTAACCACACAAGACTCTAGCCCAGGTTTATCGCCTATTCGGGTTCCATCCACAAGGAGATCTGGCCGGGGTGTCGCTCACGGCCCCAAACGATGTGTGCAGGGTTCCCGAGCCCACCATCCGGGTGCCACTCGGTACACCAGGCCACGTGTGCCTAGTCTGTCCCAAGCCCACCCTGCCGGGTGCCACTTGGTAGAAAAATAGCACTACCTACAAACACCAGAAACTAGTTGCGACTCCTGGACAGAGATCAAGTCGGTTAATAAGTTGAGAGGGCTTGGAGCGCCCGGAGCCCAATGTGTGGTAGTATCGAGTCATTGGACAACATACATAGAACTCGGTGCTTAAGGACGGTTCCAGTGAGACAACCCACCATGTACTCCTACATGGCCTCTCACCGCTACCTTTACCAAATCGTGTTCACACACTTCACTCTCAACATCAGAACATATCGTAACACTCCAATTCATTCCCAATGAACCAGACCTGACACAACTCTAAGCAATAGCAGGCATAGCATGGTAGGAACACAACATGGCTCAATCAACTCCTACACATGCTAGTGGGTTTCAACTATTTACTGTGGCAATGACAGGTCATGCAGAGGAATGGGTTCAACTACCGCAGCACAAAGTAGCAGATGAATCGTTGTTGTCCTAATGCAATAACTGAGAGCAGGAGCGAGAGAGTAGGATTGTATCGGAATGAACAAGGGGGTTTGCTTGCCTGGTAAATCAACAATGGAGGCACTGCTTCATAGACAGGCACTCTGGAACGGACTCCGGAGCAGGACCTATCGAGAAGGAACAGTGTCGGCAATCAATACACAAACATATGCAACAATATGATGCATGAACATGGCATGAAGATGTGATGTTGTTTGAGCTAATGCAACTAGTATTCATTTGGTTTGAAGTCCATTTGAACCAAAAGCTCAAATGCAATTCTAAATTAAGTCTCTTAATATGTCATAATGTGTTTTCTCATATTCAGCATGTATAAGTTGGTTTGTCATGCATGAAACTAGTACAGATGGATAGATTACATTTTTCTGATAATTTTTCATATATAAATTATTTTAATCTGAGCTACGGTTGAATTGATATGAATTTTTGAAGTTTAAACCAATTTTTGGAATTTCCTAAATTATTTTAATTCCAGAAAATATATATTGCGCCAGCATGACGTCAGCACGACGTCAGCAGTCAACTGCGGCTGACTGGGGTCAAACCTGACGTGTGGGGTCCACACGTCAGTGTCAGGGGGTTAAACAGGGGGTTAGATTAACTTAATTAAAAGATTAGGGGGCACCGGGGCCCACATGTCAGCCTCAGGGGGTTAATTAAGCGGTGATTAGCACTAAGCTATTCACCTGACGGGCCGGGCCCACATGGCGGGGCTCAGGCGACGGGGCTCGCCACCGGCGACCTCTGGACGCGGCAGAGTCCGCGCCACAGGCCACGGGGATGGCGTCTGAGAGCACCGGGGCGTAGCCCGGGCTCGTCCGCATCCAGGGGAGCAGACGGGAAGCCGCGGGGACACCGGAGCTCGCCTGAGCAAAGCTCGCGGCGGCGGCCGGAGCTCGGCTTCGATCGGGAACGGGCTGCGGGGCACGGGGAGACCACCTGAGGGGCTCGGTGGCACCCTCGTGGCACCGGGAGCACGATGGGGTGCTCGGTTGCAAGCTGCGGTGGCCAGGGCGATGGCGGCGACATGAACGGCGGCAGGAGGCTTCGGCCGCGGTGGGGAGGAGGGCTACGGCGAGCGGGCAGCTAAATGGAGAGAGGGGAACGGTGGCGGAGCTCACCGCGGACCTCCAGGGCTGCTCGTTGTGGCCGGGGACGCGTTGGAGACGGCGAATCGGAGTCGGCGGTCGGCGGCGTCCGAGGAGGAAGACGATGGCGACGGCGGCTCCACAGGGCGTCCGGCGTCTTGTGGCTTGACGAAGAGCTTCAGGGCGAGGGGGCGGAGCTCCTGCGCGTGTCGGAGAGGCGAGGGGGAGGCTGTGGGGTCTCCCGGGCGTCCAGACGAGGGGGGGAGAGGGCAGGTAGGCAGAGAGGGAGGTGGCGTGGCGCGGCGGAGCGCGCGCGTGCCGGGCACGCTCCCATCCCTCTGTCGAGGACGAAGACGACAGAGGAGGGCCAGTGGGCTGGGCCGGCGCTGGCTGCTGGGCCGGCCAGGCCGCACAGGAGCTAGGCGCCAGGTAGTCCAAGTAGGGTTTTCCCCCCTTTTTCTGTTTTCTAATTTTTCTGACATTTGTTTTGATTTAATTAAAATATTAAATCATTTTATTACCTTATGCCAATTTTTGCAGGAGCTAGCTATATTATTCCAGAGCTCCCCAACAGGTGGCATAATTTTTGGACATATATTAATATATATAACTAATATATTTCCAAGGCAAATAATTATCGGATTAATCCAGATGGCCAAAATTAAATATCCATGAGCTCCTAAAATATTTGTTTGATTTTTACCTCTGACCAATATTTTCAGAGAGCAACATGAACATTTCCTTGGACCTTTTTGGAGCAATTTTTATTTGGGTCATTTCCAAAAATGATTTTGAGGGTTTCACAAATCCCCATTTCAAATTTAAAAGAAAATTTAAACATGATGCACAAATGACTAGCTAGTCTAGGTCATACCAGACTAGGGATGTGACAACTCGCCCCCACTTGAAAGAATCTCGCCCCGAGATTCAGGGGTCGACAGAAAGAAAGCGGGGTACTCCAGTCGAAGACGATCTTCTTGCTCCCAAGTAGCTTCTCTCTCGGAATGATGAGACCACTGAACTTTGAGAAACTTGATGTTCTGACGTCGGGTAACACGCTCTGCTTGATCAAGAATGCGAACCGGGTACTCTCGGTATGTGAGGTTATCTTGGAGATCAAGCGTTTCGTGGTCCACTCCGCGGATGGGATCCGAGAAGCAACGCCTGAGTTGAGAGACGTGGAAGACATCATGAACTCGAGAAAGATGTGGGGGTAGTTCCAACTGGTAGGCAACCTCTCCTCGTTTAGCGAGAATACGAAAAGGACCAATGTAACGAGGAGCCAACTTGCCCTTGATACCGAAGCGATGGGTACCCTTCAAAGGAGTAACCCGAAGGTAAGCTTTGTCGCCAATTTCATAAGTCATATCCTTATGATGACGATCGTACTGGCTCTTTTGACGAGACTGGGCTGTTTTCAAATTCTCACGAATGATGCGAACTTGCTCTTCTGCCTCCTGGATCATGTCCGGTCCAAAGAATTGTCTTTCACCGGTTTCTGACCAATTCAAAGGTGTTCGACATCTTCGTCCATAGAGAACTTCAAAAGGAGCCTTTTGGAGGCTGGATTGATAGCTATTGTTATAAGCAAACTCGGCGAAAGGAAGACATTTCTCCCAATCCATACCGAATGAGATAACGCAAGCTCTGAGCATGTCTTCGAGAATTTGATTGACCCGTTCCACCTGACCACTCGACTGAGGGTGGAAAGCGGTACTGAAGGAAAGATGGGTTCCCATGGCAGTTTGGAAACTCTCCCAGAAATGAGAAGTGAAAAGACTGCCACGGTCCGAATTGATCTCTAGTGGAACACCATGGAGCGATACTATTCGAGAAATGTATAAGTCAACAAGCTAACTAGCAGTGATACTCTCTCGAACAGGTAGGAAGTGAGCCACTTTGGAAAGACGATCAACGACTACGAAGATAGCGTTATTCCCTCTCTTGGTCCTGGGAAAGCCGGTGATGAAGTCCATACCAACTTTATCCCATTTCCATTCAGGAATAGCTAAAGGCTGAAGGGTGCCAGCAGGTCTTTGATGCTCTGCCTTAACACGACGACAAACGTCACATTTAGCAATGAACTCAGCGATTTCTCTCTTCATCCTAGTCCACCAGAACCTCTGGCGTAGGTCCTGATACATCTTAGTACTACCGGGATGAATCGTGAGAGGAGATTCATGCGCCTCCTTAAGAATCAATTGTCGCAGATGTTGCTTCTTGGGGACCACCAGGCGGTTCCCAAAGAAAACAACACCTCGATCATCTATAGAGAAACTACCAGCAATACCCTTGGCAATGTTTCTCTTGATCCGGGTAATCCCCGTATCATGCTTCTGGGCTTCTATGATAAGATCCACAAGGGTAGGTTTCGCCACCAAGGTAGAAAGGAATCCGTGAGGAGCGATGTGAAGGTTAAGCTTACAGAATTCCTCATGGAGAAGTGGTTGGCCTTGCTGCAACATGAGATTATTGCAATAGGATTTACGGCTTAGTGCATCAGCCATGACATTGGCTTTGCCTGGGGTGTAGGTAATCCCTGGATCATAATCTGTGATTAACTCCAACCAACGTCTTTGCCTAAGGTTCAGATCCGGTTGGGTGAAGATATACTTGAGACTCTGGTGATCAGTGTAGATCTCGCAACGTTTACCAAGGAGGTAATGTCGCCAGGTCTTGAGTGCATAGACTACGGCTGCAAGCTCTAGATCATGTGTAGGATAATTATCCTCATGTGGATGCAACTGTCGAGATGCATAGGCAATCACATGACGATCCTGCATAAGAATGCAACCTAGTCCCTGTCGTGAGGCGTCACAGTAGATAATAAAGTCTTTAGTGAAATCCAGTGACACAAGTATGGGAGCAGAAGTCAGGCGTCTTTTCAGTTCCTGAAAACTGTACTCACACTGTGGGGACCACTCGAACTTTTTATCTTTCTTGAGAAGTTCCGTGAGGGGTTTGGCTACTTTGGAGAAGTTTTCAACAAAGCGGCGACAATAGCTGGCTAGACCAAGGAAGCTCCTAACTTGTTTAACGGTTTCAGGTGGAGTCCAATCGAGAACAGCCTGAACTCTCTCGGGATTGACAGCAATGCCCTTACCAGAAATTACGTGGCCTAGGTAGGTCACTTCTGGCAACCAAAATTCACACTTGGAGAACTTGGCATAAAGGCGGTGCTCTCTGAGTTTTTTAACACAAGTCTAAGATGTTCGGCATGCTCTTCCTCGTTCTTCGAGTAAATAAGAATATCATCGAGGTAAACCACGACGAACTTATCTAAGTACTCCATGAAGATCGAGTTCATCAAGCGGGAGAATGTGGCTGGGGCGTTGGTTAGGCCAAAGGACATGACGGTGTACTCATACTGGCCATAACGAGTGACAAAAGCTGTCTTGGGAATGTCCCCGTTTCTGATCTTAATTTGGTGGTAGCCTAACCTCAAATCCATCTTGGAGAAGACTGAGGATCCAGCGAGCTGATCATACAGATCGTTGATCCTGGGGAGCGGATACTTGTTCTTTATCGTGACCAAATTAACGGGACGATAATCTACAACCATCCGGTCCGTACCGTATTTCTTCTTGACAAAGAGGACGGGGTAAGCCCAAGGAGAAGAACTAGGACGGATGAAACCCTTTTGCAAGGACTCATCGAGTTGTTTCTTAAGCTCGGCTAGTTCTAAGGGTGCCATCTTGTAAGGTCTCCTAGAGATTGGAGCTGTTCCTGGGATAAGATCTATGACGAACTCTACATCTCTGTCAGGTGGAACACCTGGCAGTTCCTCTGGAAAGACATCCGGAAAGTCACGGACTACCGGGATATCTTCAAGGTCTGGAAGAGGGCTGGCATTAAGAGAATAGAGCTGACGCTTTGCAACTCTAGTGGAGACGGTGACTATCTTGCCAGATGGGTGTGTAAGCTGAACAGATCTGGTGTAACAATCAATCTTGGCATGATGAGCTGTCATCCAGTCCATACCCAAGATGATGTTAATATCTGAGGACTTGAGGGCTACAAGTGAGGCAAGGAATACAAGTCTATCAACAAGGATTTCATTACCATAGCTGATTCTGGTGGTTTGCCATCTAGACCCTGGGGTTTGGATTTCAAGCGGAGTTGGCATACCACAAAATGATATGTCATGCAAACGAGCATAGCCTTCAGAAATGAAGGAGTGAGATGCTCCAGTATCGAATAGAACCGATGTTGGGTGACAATTGACAAGGAGTGTACCAAGAACGACATCCGGATCATCATGAGCGTCTTTGGCTGAGACGTGATGCACACGTCCACGTCCAGTGGGGGCTGACTTGACACTAATCATCTTGCGTGATGGCTTAATACAGCCAACAGTCTTCTCGGGCTGGGGTGGAGCATAACTAGTCTGAGAGCAGTCACGTGCATAGTGTCCTGGCTTCCCGCATGTGAAGCAAGTCCCTGAGGTTGGACGTGGACCCGCACTGACAAGCGGTCTACCAGTAGGCCTGGGTGGAACATACGACTGAGCTGGGGGAGGCACCACATGGGATGACCTCGGTGTATAACTGGAAGGAAGAGCGGAGTTTGGAACCCAAATCCGGCGCTTCTGGGAACTAGAGCCAGAGGAAGATCCCAAATCACGGGTGTGCTTACCAGACTCCTCGTAAGTGAGCTGAGCTGTCTCTGCATTGATGGCCTTATTCACAAGAGCTTGGAATGTATCACAATGATGCAGGTGGAGATCACGACGCAACTTGGGGTTGAGACCCTTCCAGAACCTAGCTTGCTTCTTGGCGTCCGTGGACACTTCTTCTGTAGCATAGCGAGCGAGGTTCTCAAACTCTCTACTATAAGCATCAACAGCCATCTTATTCTGGGTGAGACTACAGAACTCTTCTCTCTTGCGATCGATGAGGGCTTCAGGAATGTGATGCTCGCGAAAAGCCTCAGTGAAATCCTTCCAGGTAGGAATCTGGCCAGCTGGAAGCATAGCCTCATAGCTCTGCCCCCAAAGACTAGCAGGACCTTCCAAGTGGTATGCAGCATAGTGACCTTGTCATCTTCAGCTACGCTCGCGGAACGCAGCTTATGAGTGATGCTACGGAGCCAGTCATCTGCATCGAGTGGCTCGATGGAATGATGAAAGGTAGGTGGGTGCAAGCGAATGAAGTCATGAATGGTCGCAAACTTATTGGACTAATGTGCGGTGTTCTCCTCGATACGTGCCAACAAACGGTTAGACTCACGCTTGTTCCTCTCCATCTCTAACATGAACTCTGTCAACGAAGGCGGGTCGGGAGGATCCTCATCCCTACCATATCCATGGTTCTGGCTACGAACAATAGAACTTGATGACATCCTGAGAAACGAAACCAGGGACGGAGTCAGCATCAACTATAGACTGTAGAATGTAGGACAAGGAATTAGTATCTCTCGAACTTCTAGGAAAATTCTGGCAGCATAACGGCAGTAAAATGCTCAGAATGAGGCATCCTACTAAAAATGGGGTGGTAACATACTCATCATCATCACTCAAGGTTCTGAGATAGTGCTAAACAGACTACACCGGAAGTACTCGAAACTGGGGTATGACTCTGACCAACCGATCCTATGGGACTACGGAGTAGTAACACGTGATCCTGATAGACGGAAGAGAAAGCTTAGTTCCTTAACCCCGTAGGAAAGATAGGATGACTCGGATTAGAAGGCCATGAGGTAAAGGAGTAAAAAGAGCCTTACGTTCCTTCCCACAATCAATTCCCTTATATAACTAAAGAATTTCTAGACTCAACTTCGACCAGTTTGGCTTGGTAAACCTACAGGCAGTCAGGCTCTGATACCAATGCTGTCAGGACCCCGACTCAATGCCACATCGATCTAGCATGTAACACCTCATATCACTTTGCGGCCTCACGCACGGTATCGCCACGGGTGTCGCCTTACCTTTGCCCGGGACCGTTTGCGCCTTTTGGCACACGTATATGATGGTGTCGCTAGCATCCATATGATAAAGAGCCCGGGCTGACATGGCTAGTCGTAAACCCAAAGTGGCACTAACTTACAGGGACAGGCATCCATGACCCAGCATCGAACGTGTCGGTCATCAGCGAGTGAATCCAGGCTGTAGCACTGGGCTAACAGGACTCCGGTGAACCGGGCTGTAGCGGGCTAGCAGGACTCCGGTATTCATCGTGTGACATTTCCCCGAAGGGACAGACACAGGATCGAAGAAGGACACATGCCGGCCAGCCTAAGTGTTCCGGAGCAGTAGCAAGCTACCAGGGCTCAGTGGAAGCACTAGGAGACATTTTCCGGTAAGAAAGACTACTAAGGATAAACAACTAGATAGTCAAATCCCACACATAGCAATACACATTACACGTACGCATAACATGCAAGTATGTGTTGTACAACATGGCATCACAGCATAACTCAACAACTCATATAGATAAAGGCTCAGAAGAGCCATCATAGCATTTATTACAAACAGGGGTCACATGACCCAACATTCAGAGCAATCAAGCAACAAACGGAAGCATTACATGTCTGAGTACAGACATCTATAAATGAAAAGGGCTGAAAGCTTGCTTATCTACAACATCCAATCAAGATCGTAGCTGAGGTACTAGCTACTAGTCGAAGTCCACGAGAACACTAATAAGACCGAAGTCTCCGCTGCAAAAACATAAATAAAGCAACATGAGTACAAAGGTACTCAGCAAGACTTACATCAGATCCTATCATACATGCATTTGTATCAAGAGGGTAATGTGGGGTTTAGTTGCAGCAAGCCAGCTTTGACTCTGTGGCTATCCTGTTCTACGACTACCAGAAACTCTTGAGGTGATATGGCGCACACGAGTCCACTAATCACCACACAATACACTACTATGGATTCATCCCCGTCTCCCTACGAGAAGGCCATCCATAGCACTCACACTTGTCTTGAGCATTTTAGAGTATCCACTTCAAGTTGTCTATGTACCATGTAAGCATCCAAGAAGTCCATAACCGCGGACCCGGCTATTCGAATAGATCATGTTAACCCTGCAGGGGTGTACTTCTTCACACACGCTCTCGCCACTTACCGCCATGTACACGTCATGTATCTCGGCAACCTTCAAGCGGAAGCCTGGCGAGGGTGTCGGCCACGACCTGACTAACCACACAAGACTCTAGCCCAGGTTTATCGCCTATTCGGGTTCCATCCGCAAGGAGATCCGGCCAGGGTGTCGCTCATGGCCCCAAACGATGTGTGCAGGGTTCCCGAGCCCACCATCCGGGTGCCACTCAGTATACCAGGCCACGTGTGCCTAGTCTGTCCCAAGCCCACCCTGCCGGGTGCCACTTGGTAGAAAAATAGCACTACCTACAAACACCAGAAACTAGTTGCGACTCCTGGACAGAGATCAAGTCGGTTAATAAGTCGAGAGGACTTGGAGCGCCCGGAGCCCAATGTGTGGTAGTATCGAGTCATTGGACAATATACATAGAACTCGGTGCTTAAGGACGGTTCCAGTGAGACAACCCACCATGTACTCCTACATGGCCTCTCACCGCTACCTTTACCAAATCGTGTTCACACACTTCACTCTCAACATCAGAACATATCGTAACACTCCAATTCATTCCCAATGAACCAGACCTGACACAACTCTAAGCAATAGCAGGCATAGCATGGTAGGAACACAACATGGCTCAATAAACTCCTACACATGCTAGTGGGTTTCAACTATTTACTGTGGCAATGACAGGTCATGCAGAGGAATGGGTTCAACTACCGCAGCACAAAGTAGCAGATGAATCATTGTTGTCCTAATGCAATAACTGAGAGCAGGAGCGAGAGAGTAGGATTGTATCGGAATGAACAAGGGGGTTTGCTTGCCTGGTAAATCAACAAGGGAGGCACTGCTTCATAGACAGGCACTCTGGAACGGACTCCGGAGCAGGACCTATCGAGAAGGAACAGTGTCGGAAATCAATACACAAACATATGCAACAATATGATGCATGAACATGGCATGAAGATGTGATGTTGTTTGAGCTAATGCAACTAGTATTCATTTGGTTTGAAGTCCATTTGAACCAAAAGCTCAAATGCAATTCTAAATTAAGTCTCTTAATATGTCATAATGTGTTTTCTCATATTCAGCATGTATAAGTTGGTTTGTCATGCATGAAACTAGTACCGATGGATAGATTACATTTTTCTGATAATTTTTCATATATAAATTATTTTAATCTGAGCTACGGTTGAATTGATATGAATTTTTGAAGTTTAAACCAATTTCTGGAATTTCCTGAATTATTTTAATTCCAGAAAATATATATTGCGCCAGCATGACGTCAGCACGACGTCAGCAGTCAACTGCGGCTGACTGGGGTCAAACCTGACGTGTGGGGTCCACACGTCAGTGTCAGGGGGTTAAACAGGGGGTTAGATTAACTTAATTAAAAGATTAGGGGGCACCGGGGCCCACATGTCAGCCTCAGGGGGTTAATTAAGCGGTGATTAGCACTAAGCTATTCACCTGACGGGCCGGGCCCACATGGCGGGGCTCAGGCGACGGGGCTCGCCGCCGGCGACCTCTGGACGCGGCAGAGTCCGCGCCACAGGCCACGGGGATGGCGTCTGAGAGCACCGGGGCGTAGCCCGGGCTCGTCCGCATCCAGGGGAGCAGACGGGAAGCCGCGGGGACGCCGGAGCTCGCCTGAGCAAAGCTCGCGGCGGCGGCCGGAGCTCGGCTTCGATCGGGAACGGGCTGCGGGGCACGGGGAGACCACCTTAGGGGCTCGGTGGCACCCTCGTGGCACCGGGAGCACGATGGGGTGCTCGGTTGCAAGCTGCGGTGGCCAGGGCGATGGCGGCGACATGAACGGCGGCAGGAGGCTTCGGCCGCGGTGGGGAGGAGGGCTACAGCGAGCGGGCAGCTAAATGGAGAGAGGGGAACGGTGGCGGAGCTCACCGCGGACCTCCAGGGCTGCTCGTTGTGGCCGGGGACGCGTTGGAGACGGCGAATCGGAGTCGGCGGTCGGCGGCGTCTGAGGAGGAAGACGATGGCGACGGCGGCTCCACAGGGTGTCCGGCGTCTTGTGGCTTGACGAAGAGCTTCAGGGCGAGGGGGCGGAGCTCCTGCGCGTGTCGGAGAGGCGAGGGGGAGGCTGTGGCGTCTCCCGGGCGTCCAGACGAGGGGGGGAGAGGGCAGGCAGGCAGAGAGGGAGGTGGCGTGGCGCGGCGGAGCGCGCGCGTGCCGGGCACGCTCCCATCCCTCTGTCGAGGACGAAGACGACAGAGGAGGGCCAGTGGGCTGGGCCGGCGCTGGCTGCTGGGCCGGCCAGGCCGCACAGGAGCTAGGCGCCAGGTAGTCCAAGTAGGGTTTTCCCCCCTTTTTCTGTTTTCTAATTTTTCTGACATTTGTTTTGATTTAATTAAAATATTAAATCATTTTATTACCTTATGCCAATTTTTGCAGGAGCTAGCTATATTATTCCAGAGCTCCCCAACAGGTGGCATAATTTTTGGACATATATTAATATATATAACTAATATATTTCCAAGGCAAATAATTATCGGATTAATCCAGATGGCCAAAATTAAATATCCATGAGCTCCTAAAATATTTGTTTGATTTTTACCTCTGACCAATATTTTCAGAGAGCAACATGAACATTTCCTTGGACCTTTTTGGAGCAATTTTTATTTGGGTCATTTCCAAAAATGATTCTGAGGGTTTCACAAATCCCCATTTCAAATTTAAAAGAAAATTTAAACATGATGCACAAATGACTAGCTAGTCTAGGTCATACCAGACTAGGGATGTGACACCCCCTGGGCGCGCGGCCTACCCTCGTGAGCCCACCGTAAGGCGGTTGATGCTCTTCTTTTGCCGCAAGAAAGATAATATTCGAAAAAAAAATCACGGAAAAGGTTTCAGGCCAATCGGAGCTATGAATCTCCATATATACGCGAAACGGTGAAACAGAGCCAGAACAGAACGCAGAGAACGCAGAAACAGAGAGATAGATCCAATCTCGGAGGGGCGAGAGCCCCTCTGAAGCCATGGGAGCCAAGGACCAGAGGGGAAACCCTTCTCCCATCTAGGGAGGAGGACAAGGAAGAAGAAGAAGAAGGGGGGCTCTCTCCCCCTTGCTTCCGGTGGCGCCGGAACGCCGCCGGGGGCCATCATCATCACCGCGATCTTCACCAACATCTCCACCAACTCTTTCCCCCTCTATGCATTGGTGTAACCTCTCTCTTACCCACTGTAATCTCTACTTAAACATGGTGCTCAATGCTATATATTATTTCCCAATGATGTATGGCTATCCTATGATGTTTGAGTAGATCTGTTTTGTCCTAATGGCTATTTGATGATCGTGATTGGTTTGAGTTGTATGTTTTATTATTGGTGCTGTCCTATGGTGCCCTCCGTGTCGCGCAAGCGTGAGGGATTCCCGTTGTAGAGTGTTGCAATACGTTCATGATTCGCTTATAGTGGGTTGGTGAGTGACGGAAACACAAACCCGGGTAAGTAGGTTGTTTGCGTATGGGATAAAAGGGGACTTGATGCTTTAATGCTATGGTTGGGTTTTACCTTAATGAATCTTTAGTAGTTGCGGATGCTTGCTATAGTTCCAATCATAAGTGCATATGATCCAAGTAGAGGAAGTATGTTAGCTTATGCCTCTCCCTCAAATAAAATTGCAATAATGATTACCGGTCTAGTTATCGATTGCCTAGGGACAAATAACTTTCTCGTGACAACAAGCTCTTTAATTTTACTAATTTAGTTGTGTCTTTATCTAAACAGCCCCTAGTTTATATTTACGTGTTCTTTACTTTCTTGCAAGCCTATCCTATCACACCTACAAAGTACTTCTAGTTTCATACTTGTTCTAGGTAAAGCAAACGTCAAGCGTGCGTAGAGTTGTATCGGTGGTCGATAGAACTTGAGGGAATATTTATTCTACCTTTAGCTCCTCGTTGGCTTCGACACTCTTACTTATCGAAAACTGTTGCGATCCCCTATACTTGTGGGTTATCACCCACCTGGGCGCGCCTGGCTGCCAGGAGCGTTGTGGTGTCTTGTGCCCACTAGGGTCACTTTCCTGGTAGTTTCTTATTTTCCTAATTTTTTAAATATTCCAAAACTGACAAGAAATATTTTTGCGGATTTTTGGGAGTCCGTTTACTTACTGTATCATGTACATCCTCCTTTTCACGATTCTGGAGTGTTCCGGAAGGTTTCTTTTATGTGTTCTTTCAGTGTCATAGTTTGGATAATATTGCTTTCAACATTAATGGCGTACCTGAGATATAATGTTTTATTCATTGCCCATTAGCAACCTTCGGGTTAGTACCTTTGGCATTATTTATTTTGATAGCTCCAGATCGATAAACCTCCTCGATAACATAGGGTCCTTCCCATTGGGAGAGGAGTTTTCCTACAAAGAATCTGAAATGAGAGTTGTACAAAATAACATATTCTCCAGCCTTGAACTCACGCTTTTCGATTCTTCTGTCATGCCATCTTTTAACTTTTTCTTTAAATAATTTAGCATTTTCATAAGCTTGGGTTCTCCATTCATCTAATGAGCTAATATCAAATAACCTCTTTTCACCAGCAAGTTTGAAATCATAGTTGAGTTCTTTAATTGCCCAATATGCTTTATGTTCTAACTCAAGAGGCAAATGACAAGATTTTCCATAAACCATTTTATAAGGAGACATACCCGTAGGATTTTTATATGCTGTTCTATAAGCCCAAAGTGCACCGTCTAGTTTCTTAGACCAATTCTTCTGGGACCTATTGACAGTCTTTTGTAGGATTAGTTTTATTTCCCTATTACTAAGTTCAACTTGACCACTAGACCGAGGATGATAAGGTGATGCAATTCTATGGTTAACATCATACTTGGCAAGCATTTTACGGAAAGCACCATGAATAAAGTGTGAACCACCATCAGTCACTAAATATCTAGGGACTCCAAACCATGGGAAAATAACTTCCTTAAGCATTTTAATAGAGGTGTTGTGATCGGCACTACTAGTTGGAATAGCTTCTACCCACTTAGTAACATAATCAACAGCAACCAAAATATGAGTATACCTGTCGGTGTCAAAACCGGCGGATCTCGGGTAGGGGGTCCCGAACTGTGCGTCTAGGCGGATGGTAACAGGAGACAAGGGACACGATGTTTTTACCCAGGTTCGGGCCCTCTCGATTTGAGGTAAAACCCTACTCCTGCTTGATTGATATTGATGATATGGGTAGTATAAGAGTGGATCTACCACGAGATCAAGGAGGCTAAACCCTAGAAGCTAGCCTATGGTATGATTGTTGTAATGGTTGTTCGTCCTACGGACTAAAACCCTCCGGTTTATATAGACACCGGAGAGGGCTAGGGTTACACAGAGTCAGTTACAATGGTAGGAGATCTACATATCCGTATTGCCAAGCTTGCCTTCCACGCCAAGGAAAGTCCTGTCCGGACACGGGACAAAGTCTTCAATCTTGTATCTTCATAGTCTTGGAGTCCGGCCGACGATGATAGTCCGGCTATCCGGACACCCCCTAGTCCAGGACTCCCTCAGTAGCCCCTGAACCAGGCTTCAATGACGACGAGTCCGGCGCGCATATTGTCTTCGGCATTGCAAGGCGGGTTCTCCTTCAAATTCCATGTGCTTGCCGAATAGTGTCCGGCTCCCTTACAAATGTTGCGCTCCTTGGCTTCCACGCTCAATAATGGCCCTCTTCCACGCGTCACATGAATGCGAGAGGCCAGGGTATCTTTTATATTTTACCCCCTAGCTGCGCAAATAATCTGCCTATAAGAGAGGCAAGAATCCAGATCCAAATCACACCATCTTCCTTCCGCGAATACTCATCGGAGCGCTTCTGACCAAAAATCCATTCCATCATGGACCGTCGACGCGGCTCCTCCTCCCGTGCTCCCGGCCCTCCGCCATGAGATTGGAGGAGATGTTCAGTTCCGCACAACGAGCTGGTGACGCTCCAAGCGGAGGGATATCTTCCTCCAGCCTTTATGGTCCCGGTTCGAGCCGGGCTAGCCACTTACAAAGGTGGAAAGCAAGCGGAGGCCACCCCTAGTCCCTCCAAAGGGGAGCGGGTGTGCTTCGTCCCTTATCTAATAAGGGGGCTTGGATTTCCCATTCATCCGTTTCTCCGGGGGCTTCTGGAGTTCTACGGACTCCAGCTTCATCACCTCACGCCCGCCTCTATTCTGCACATCGCGAGTTTCGTAGCTCTCTGCGAGCTGTTCCTGGGCATCGAGCCCCATTTTGCGCTGTGGAAGAGGTTATTTTGCCTCGTACCCCATTCTCGCGAGGGGTCAATATATCAAGTGGGCGGTGCCGAAATATGGCGCATCGCCGGGACCGGATATCTATCCGGAACCCCAAAAAGGCGTCCGAAGACTGGCCCTCAGAATGGTTCTATGTGGAAGATGCTCCACTGCCGGACCCAATTCGGGTCGGCCTCCCGGAGTTCACCAAGGCTCCTTTGAAGAAATGCCTAAGTTGGCGCCCGCGGAGCCCTCAACAGGAGGAAGACAGGAGCGTCCATTATTATGGGCTGGATTAGGTTGCTGGCCCATTCCGGATTGACCATGATCGGAGTCATGGCCACATGCATCATGCGAGGGGTG
The DNA here is from genome assembly GCF_002162155.2 of Triticum dicoccoides. NCBI lineage: Eukaryota > Viridiplantae > Streptophyta > Magnoliopsida > Poales > Poaceae > Triticum > Triticum dicoccoides. The sequence continues at coordinate 217,886,842 of NC_041383.1, forward strand.
CAGCCGCTCCAATATAGGGGCCACCCCATGTGGGATTTCAACGGGGAGAATGACGCCACCCGTCATGGCCGTAAGGGGCCGGGATCGGATGCGGATCTGGTAAAGATCCTGTCCGGCCTGTACAAGGGGGAGAAGGAGGACTTCCTCCAGACGAGCCCATTGAACGGGTTCTCCATGAATAACCCTCGGAGCTGGGTAAGCAGACGTTTATTTATCCGACCCGTGCTTTCAAAGTTAAGTACCTTACTTTATGATTTTGACGCAGGAGCTGCGTCGGGATGTGGAGGGCATACATAGTCCGGCTCCGCAACCCGAGGATCCGGGAAGATCCCTTGATCCGGCCTCCGAAGAGGATCCAGACATAAAGGTGGAGCTAATTGACGGGGTGTTCCACCAACTCAGCATGGACAATGCTCTAGTCGCCATTACGACTGACTACCCCAGCCTATCTCCGGCTTCCCAGGTAATTATGACCGGAGTCCTGACACCATTACTTCATCATTGCATACTTCTGACCACCGTATACAAGGTGTCTTGCAGTAGGTGCCTTCAAGGCGGGAAGCCGAACCCGCGGCGGCTGACCAACAAGGGTCAGTCCGGCCCCGCAGGCGGAAGAGGGGTGCAGTGCGAATCGAAACGTCACCGCAACGGTATAGCTCGCGGCCGTTGTTTAGGAAAAAGATTCCTAGGAGGTGCATTAATGCTCATGACTTTTCCAGGAGAAAGAGCGCTCGCCGGACTGTGCCCGGAGAGGTTGCCAACCAAGCCTCCGCCAATCAGGCTCCAACACCTGGTCCGGAGGGGGAGGCAAGCGCAAGGCGCGAGCCGGATACTCCTCCAACCGAGGATGCCGACAGGCTGTCCGCCACCAGGTCTGAGGTGGAGAGCGCCATGAATCATAGGCGCCGCCGGACAGTTCTTCGTGACGCGTGTTTCTCCCCCAAGGTGTTAAATGCTTTTAACGCGGGAGACGCGCACCTCCGTGCCGCTCAAGATGGTTTAACCAGAGCCACGGAGCAGTATGTAAAGGACATACGGGTAAGGGATTTTAATAGTTGTATATGCCAGTAGCCCCCGAGACTTAAAGTAGTTAAAATAACTGATTTAAGGATCATTTGATATGCAGGATCTTACGGAGAAGAATACCCAATTGTCCCAGGAGCTCCAAGAGTGCAAGGCCCAACTTGAGGCCGCACTAGCTGCCGCAGGAGGAGACACAGAGACCCCCTCCGGTAACACATTATTTATCTTTTAAAAAGATAAGCAGTGTGCGGCGTGCGTATAAGTCTGACAATGATATTGCAGAGGTTGCCGGACTGGATCCGGACAAGCAACAGCTACTGCGCCAGCTGAAGGCCGGCGAGAGAGTGCTTATGAAGGTGCAGCAGGAGAGGAACAAGCTCCAAGACACCCACGCCCAGCTTGGAGAAGAGCTGAAAGGTGTTCGGGCCGAGCTGTCTGGCTCCGTGAAGGAGAATCAGCGGCTTTGTCGCGGCATCTATAGTAAGTGCTTGAGCAAACTCTTTTGAAAAGAAGAGTTCGGCGAGGAAGTCGATTGACAGAAATATGTCTGTAGGTGTGCTCACAGGTCGCCCTGCGGAGGAAATGCCCGGTTCAACGGGTGACCAACTTCCCGAGCTGGTGCAACTACTCGAACGTGTTCGGCAGGTGATGAGTGGTGTCGTCCAGGCCTTATGGCCGTCCGTCTCCCTACCCGAGGGCCTTGGAGAGCTTGCGGAGAAGCTTCAGGGAGCACGGCAGCGCTTCCGTTTATGGAAGATATCGGCCTGCCGTCAAGGTGCCAGGGAGGCCTGGGCCATGGTGAAGACGCGGTACAAGAAGGCGGATCCAAACCACATGGCCGAGGTCGGACTTGTGGGGCCCGATGGGAAGGAGATCCCTGTGAGCTTAGTGTACAGCCAAGTAGAGTTGGCCGCTAAGTATTCCCAACGGGACTGTAAATTAGACAGCCTGTTAGACGGGATTGAGGAGGAGTACAGTCAGTCAATTTGACGATGTATTTAAAATGACATGTAAAATGCCTTCTAGCCAGATTGTAGATCGTTTGTCTTTGCCGACCTTTTCGCTTGGACCTCGGGACCCTAGAGTCCGGAGTGTGTCCGAATACCTTCTTGGTTATGAAAAAACCAGGGCATGCATGGAGACCAGGCGTAGGGGTCATTAGTGCTTTATCAGACAAGTGCCCAACTAGTTATGTTATATTACATGGTTAGTAAGAAACATCTTCCAGGGAGAATAGTTCCGTTAAGGGTTCCTTTCCCTGGGAGGCATGCCCTAAAGTGCATGTGCGGACTGCGAAAAGAGCAAGAAAACATCTGGGGGCAGATAAATAAATAGGTAAAAAATCATCTTTCAAGTCACCAACCGAATATTCCCTTAAGAACGCTAGCTTTCGGCTTCACCCAGTCTGAGGTACACATCCGGCTGACCCGGCAGTAACAATCGCAGAGGTGCTCCCTTTACCTCCTAGCCGAACAATCGGGAACGTAGGGGTAAGCACAGGAGCCAGGCAACCCAGCTTGGCCAAAACTTAAGTCATATCGATGCATATAATGGTGAATAAAAGGTACATGCGGAAGTTTGACACATGTGTTGGGCATGAAGCCCGTATAAGTAAGCTTCTGTTAAAGAAGCCTCCAGGTATAATGAGTGCGGGTAGCACATCAAGTGTGTGCGAACAATGCGCAAATCGGCCCTCCAGGGCTTTATGAAAAAAGTGGGAAAAAAAGAGAGACAAAAGGCAACTGAAGTATAAAATGTGGACGGGGGAAGGAGACGAACTCTGAGTCCGGCGCTAGGCGTAGAATCTTCGGAGGCGGGCTGCATTCCATGGGTTCGGCTCGAGTTGGTTGTCCGATGCGTTTTGCAGACGGTATGCTCCGCCGGTCAGGACTTGGTCGATGATGAAGGGACCTTCCCATTTGGGCTTGAGTTTGTCCTTTTTCTTGTCCGGCAGGCGTAGAACTAGTTCGCCAACATTGTAAGTTTTAGCCCGTACTTCTCTGCTTTGATATCTTCGAGCCTGCTGCTGATAGAATGCGGAACGAGCCTTTGCCACGTCGCGCTCCTCCTGTAATGTGTCCAAGCTGTCCTGCCGATCCAACTCGGCTTCTCTTTCTTCACACATGCGCACTCGAGGTGAGTCACGAATTATGTCGCAGGGCAAAACTGCCTCTGCGCCGTATACCATAAAGAATGGAGTGAATCCGGTAGTACGGTTTGGCGTGGTCCGCAGCCCCCAGTGTACGGAGTCGAGCTCCTCTACCCAGTGCGTGTTAGATTCCGTAAGGGACCGCACTAGTCTGGGCTTGATGCCGCTCATTATTAGACCATTTGCTCACTCAACTTGACCGTTGGTTTGAGGATGATAGACTGAAGCGTAGTCGAGCTTAATGCCCATATTTTTGCACCAGAGTTTGACCTCGTCGGTCGTGAAGTTCGTGCCGTTATCAGTGATGATGCTGTGGGGGACGCCATAACGGTGTACTACCCCGGATATGAAGTCTATCACTGGACCGGACTCGGCCGTTTTAACTGGCTTGGCCTCTATCCATTCGGTGAATTTGTCCACCATGACCAATAGGTACTTTTGCTTGTGGGTTCCCCCTTTAAGGGGTCCAACCATGTCGAGCCCCCAGACCGCGAACGGCCAGGTGATGGGTATGGTTTTGAGGGCGGTGGGTGGCATGTGGCTCTGATTAGCAAAGAGCTGACAACCGACGCATCATTGGACTAAGTCCTAAGCATCTGCCCGGGCCGTCGGCCAATAAAATCCTGTACGGAAGGCCTTGCCTACGAGGGCCCGGGCTGCAGCGTGGTGTCCGCCTAGTCCGGCGTGAATTTCAGCCAGAAGGTTTCGCCCTTCCTCTTCGGAGACGCACCTTTGAAGGACTCCGGTTGTGCTTTTCTTATAAAGTTCTCCCTCGTGGACCTTGTAGGCTTTAGATCACTGAACTATGCAGCGGGCCTCATTTTGTTCTTCGGGAAGTTCCTGCCTAATTAAGTAGGCTAGGAATGGTTCTGTCCACGGGGCAATTACCGCCATTATTTCGTGGGCTGAAGGTGTTATCTCATCGGCTGAACCGCCGGTTATGTCAGATTGTTCTGTGTTGGGTGGTGCGATTGCTGCTGGGTTGTTATTTCCGGACTCCTCTTCCCATAGTACGGATGGCTTAAAGAGCCGTTCTAGGAAGATGTTTGGAGGGACAGCGTCGCTTTTCGCGCTGATGCGTGCCAACACGTCGGCTGCTTGGTTATTATCCCGGGCTACGTGGTGGAATTCGAGTCCTTCGAACCGAGCTGACATCTTTAGGACAGCGTTACGATAGGCTGCCATTTTTGGATCCTTGGCGTCAAAGTCTCCATTTACTTGGGATATTGCAAGGTTTGAATCCCCGCGCACCTCTAGGCATTGAATACCCATGGAGATTGACATCCGGAGACCATGTAGGAGGGCCTCGTATTCGGCTGCATTGTTGGAGTCCGTGTACATTATCTGAAGTACGTATTGGACTGTGTCTCCGGTTGGGGACGTTAATACGACGCCAGCCCCCAAGCCGGCCAACATTTTGGAGCCGTCGAAATGCATAATCCAATTGGAGTATGCGCCGTACTCTTTAGGGAGTTCGGCTTCAGTCCATTCAGCGATGAAGTCAGCCAAGACTTGCGACTTTATAGCACGCCGAGGTTTATAGGTTATGTCGAATGGTAAGAGCTCAATGGCCCATTTTGCAATCCTGCCCGTCACATCGCGGTTGTTTATAATGTCGTTGAGGGGCACTTCGGAGGCCACTGTTATCGAACACTCTTGAAAGTAGTGTCGGAGCTTCCGGGATGCCATAAACACCGTGTATGCTATCTTTTGATAATGCGGGTACCGGGACTTGCAGGGAGTTAAGACAGTGGATACGTAGTACACTGGTTTTTGAAGAGGGAATTTATGCCCTTCTGTTTCTCGTTTGACGACGAGCACCGCGCTTACAACTTGATGTGTTGCCGCGATATATAACAACATTGGTTCGCCCAGGTTAGGCGCAGCCAGGACCGGATTTGTTGCCAATATGGCTTTTATTTCTTCGAGTCCGGCAGTGGCAGCATCCGTCCACTCGAAGTGTTCGGTGCACCTGAGGAGGCAATATAGGGGCAGTGCCTTTTCTCCCAAATGGGAGATGAAGCGGCTTAGAGCTGCCATGCATCCAGTCAATTTTTGTATTTGTTTGAGGTCTTTTGGAATATCCAGTTGTGACAGAGCTCGGATCTTGGTTGGGTTTGCTTCAATTCCTCTACCGGATACGATGAAGCCCAGGAGCTTTCCGGCTGGTACGCCGAAAAAGCATTTTTCCGGGTTCAGCTTAATATCATATGCTCGGAGGTTGTCGAATGTGAGCCTCAAATTGTCTACTAGAGTTTCGACGTGTTTGGTTTTGACGACCACGTCGTCTACGTATGCCTCTGCTGTTTTGCCGATCTGGGTAGCCAGACATGTCTGAATCATGCGCTGATATGTTGCGCCGGCGTTTTTGAGTCCGAAGAGCATCGTGTTGAAGCAGAATGGTCCGTATGGAGTAATGAATGCCGTTGCGGCTTGGTCCGCCTCCGCCATCTTGATTTGATGGTAGCCGGAGTATGCGTCGAGGAAGCACAATGAATCGTTCCCTGCAGTAGCATCGATTATCTGATCGATGCGGGGAAGAGGGAAAGGATCCTTTGGGCAAGCCTTGTTGAGGTCTTTCAAATCGACACATAGGCGCCAGGATTTGTCCTTCTTTGGTACCATCACCAGGTTTGCTAGCCAGTCCAGATGTTTGATGTCTCTGATGAATCCGGCTTCCAATAATTTGGCTAGCTCCTCTCCCATTGCCTGTCTTTTGGGTTCGGAAAATCGCCGAAGAGCCTGTTTGACTAGCTTGAATCCTTTTAGGATGTTTAGGCTGTGTTCTGCCAATCTGCGTGGGATTCCTGGCATATTTGAAGGGTGCCAGGCGAAGATGTCCCAATTCTCCCGAAGGAATTCTCGCAGTGCAGCGTCTACATCAGGGTTTAACTGTGCCCCAATGGAGGCCGTCTTTGTTGGGTCCGTTGGGTGGACCTGGAATTTGACTATTTCGTCCGCTGGTTTAAAAGAGGTGGACTTGGACCTCTTATCGAGTATCACATCGTCCCTGTTCACCATGGAGCGAAGCGCCGTGAGCTCCTCTGCCGCTAGGGCTTCAGATAGTGCCTCTAGGACTAGTGCGGCTGTCTTGTTTTCGGCGCGGAGTGCTGTATCCGGATCACTGACAAGAGTGATTATTCCACTGGGCCCGGGCATCTTAAGCTTCATGTACCCGTAATGGGGTATGGCTTGAAAAATTGTGAATGCCTCTCGTCCTAATATAGCGTGATATCCGCTGCTGAACGGGGACACTTGGAACGTTACCTCCTCGGACCTGTAATTATCCGGCGAGCCGAACACCACATCAAGTGTGATTTTTCCTATGCAGCGTGCTTCCCGGCTAGGGATTATTCCTCTAAAGGTTGTGCTGCTTCGCTCAATGCGGCTCCAGTCTATTTCCATTTTTTGAAGGGTTTCCTCATAGATGAGGTTTAATCCACTGCCGCCATCCATGAGTACCTTGGTAAGACAAAAGTCGTCCACTATTGGACTGAGGACCAATGCGGCAGGTGCTCGGGCTGTTCAGAATTTAGGTTCGTCGCTGGCGTTGAAGGTGATGGCCGTGTTGCTCCATGGATTTGTTGTTGCTACTTGGTAGACTTCGGCGAGGCTGCGGATTGTTCGTTTCCGCATATTTTTTGATGTGAAAGTCTCGAAGACTGTTGATACCGTACTGGTACTGTTGGAGTGGTTCTCCGGGGCTAGAAGCTCTTCGCCACTTTTGGCCACCTGCCGCAGTATCCAACATGCTCGAAGGCTATGTGTGGGAGTGGCACCCTCTGTACTGTGAATTTTACAGGGTCCGCTGAGCCATCCCTCCAGTACGGTTCCGTGCCCTTTATGGGGTTTTTGCTTTTTGGTTTTTGTACCTGGTGCCTAAGTATGATGCACCCTTTTGTTTCGAACTAGGGTTGTATTTGCAGCCGGATTGTCCCAAAACTTAGTTTCGGTTTTCCGAAAACTCTCCATCACACAGTACTTTCGTACTATGGACGCCAGGTCGGCGAAGCGTGTAATTTCACGACGACTTACGGTGTTCAAGATTCCCTTGTCCGTGTAATTATTGCAGAAAATTGAAATTGCGTTTTCCTCATGACAGTCTTTTATCCTGTCCATAACCAGGAGGAATCTGGCCCAGTAATGATGTACTGTTTCAGCGGGCTCTTGCCGGATTTGATATAGATCGCATATGTTTGGGTGGGCGGGTGGAATTGAGTCCGGAACCCTACCCATCTCGAGGCTCAAGGGCCGAAAAGTTTCCGAATTCGGAAGCTTGGATTGCTGGACGTTGTCCAACGAGTCTGGTCCGATGCCTGACTTTAGGTTCAGTGCTTGATCGACGTCCATCCCTCCGCGGGAATCCAGCATGGAGGGTTCGGGAGTCCGGACCTAACTAGTTTTTAGTACAGAAGAAGAGTCGCCGCTTTGTTCCTCTACCACCGCAACGTGGTGGGTAACCTGGGGAGAGTTAATCTCTCTTAGATCGGTTTTAAGCCCAATCTGATTGTAGTCCGTAGCGACTCCCAGGGCGGTGATGCGGTCCAAGAGCTCATTTACGGAGGAGAGCTCCATTGGATCCAGCTGCTCGGCGAATTCTGAGTTGACGTGAAGATTGCTTTCGATGACCCGAGAGGTCATCGTCGAAGCGGTGGCCGAACAGGCGGTCATGAGAAAACCACCTAGCCGGATAGTTTGGCTGGCGGCCGAAGCTCCTTCGGTGATGGTACCGTCTTTAAAGACGGGAAGAGGCATCCTTCCTGATCGTGACGGCACAGAGGAACTCTCAATGAAAGCACCAATGTCGGTGTCAAAACCGGCGGATCTCGGGTAGGGGGTCCCGAACTGTGCGCCTAGGCGAATGGTAACAGGAGACAAGGGAAACGATGTTTTTACCCAGGTTCGGGCCCTCTCGATGGAGGTAAAACCCTACTCCTGCTTGATCGATATTGATGATATGGGTAGTACAAGAGTGGATCTACCACGAGATCAAGGAGGCTAAATCCTAGAAGCTAGCCTATGGTATGATTGTTGTAATGGTTGTTCGTCCTACGGACTAAAACCCTCCGGTTTATATAGACACCGGAGAGGGCTAGGGTTACACAGAGTCAGTTACAATGGTAGGAGATCTACATATCCGTATTGCCAAGCTTGCCTTCCACGCCAAGGAAAGGCCCATCCGGACACGGGACGAAGTCTTCAATCTTGTATCTTCATAGTCTTGGAGTCCGGCCAACGATGATAGTCCGGCTATCCGGACACCCCCTAGTCCAGGACTCCATCAATACCCATTAGAGGAAGGAAAAGGTCCCATGAAATCAAATCCCCAAACATCAAATGGTTCAACAGCAAGTGAATAATTCATAGGCATTTCTTGATGCTTACCGATATTACCTATTCTTTGGCATTCATCACAAGATGAGATGAACTTACGGGCATCCTTGAAGAGAGTAGGCCAATAAAACCCAGATTGTAATACCTTATGAGCGGTTATGTCTCCCGCGTGATGTCCTCCATAAGCCTCGGAGTGACATTTCCGTAGGATTTGTTCCTGTTCATGCTCAGGTACACAACGCCTAATAATACCATCTACTCCTTCTTTATAAAGATGTGGGTCATCCCAAAAGTAATGTCTTAAATCATAGAAGAATTTTTTTCTTTTGTTGGTATGTAAAGCTAGGTGGTATGTATTTAGAAACAATATAATTAGCATAGTCAGCGTACCAAGGTGTGCTATTAGAAACATTTATTGCAGCTAACTGTTCATCAGGAAAGCTATCATTAATAGGTTATGGGTCATCAAGAATATTTTCAAGCCTAGACAAGTTATCATCTATGTGGTTCTCTGCTCCTTTTCTATCAGTGATGTGCAAATCAAATTCTTGTAGCAGAAGAACCCACCTAATGAGTCTAGGTTTAGCATCTTTCTTTTCCATAAGATATTTTATAGCAGCATGATCGATGTGAACAGTCACTTTGGAATCAACAATGTAGGATCTAAATTTATCACAAGCAAACACCACTGTTAAGAATTCTTTTTCAGTAGTAACATAATTTCGTTGAGCACTGTCTAGAGTTTTACTAGCATAATGGATAACATTTAATTTTTTATCGACTCTTTGTCCTAGAACAGCACCAGCAGCATAATCACTAGCTAGCATCACACATAATCTCAAAAGGCAAGTTCCAATCAGGTGGTTGAACAACAGGTGCAGAAATTAAGGCTTTCTTGAGTGTTTCAGAGGCTTCAAAACAATCAACATCAAAAACAAAAGGGATATCCTTTTGCAAAAGATTCGTAGGAGGTCTAGAAATTTTAGAAAAGGTCTTTGATAAATCTCCTATAGAAACTAGCATGACCAAGGAAACTATGAATACCATTGATATCTCTAGGACATGGCATTTTCTCAATTGCATTAACCTTGGCTTTGTCCACCTCAATGCCTCTTTCGGAAATTTTATGGCCCAGAAAAATACCTTCGTTAACCATAAAGTGGCACTTCTCCCAATTCAAAACAAGTTTTGTTTATTCACATCTCTGCAAAACTCGATCAAGATTTCTTAAACAATCATCAAAAGACTTCCCATAAACAGAAAAGTCATCCATGAAAACCTCAACAATCTTTTCACAAAAGTCAGAGAATATAGCAATCATACATCTTTGAAAGGTAGCAGGTGCATTACATAGACCAAAAGGCATACGTCTATAGGTTCTGAAAGGACAAGTAAAAGTGGTCTTTTCTTGATCAGGTTGAGAAACAGGTATTTGTGAAAAACCAGAATATCCACCAAGGAAGCAAAAATGTGTGTGCTTAGATAATCTTTCTAGCATTTGATCAATAAAAGGCATGGGGTAATGATATTTTCTAGTTGCTTTGTTTCATTTTCTATAATAAATTAGCATTTTATAGCCTATGACAATTCTTTGTGGAATAAATTCATTCTTATCATTAGGAACAACACTTATACCACCCTTCTTAGGGACACATGAACATGACTTACATATCTACTATCAGCTATATGATAGATTATACCTGCTTCTAGAAGTTCCAATATTTCCGTTCTTACCACTTCTTTCATTTTCGGATTTAACAGACATTGGTGATCAACAATGGGTTTAGCATCAGGTTCCATATTAATCTTGTGCTGACATAGAGTGGGACTATTGCCCTTAAGATCATCAAGAGTATATCCCATAGCAGCTAGGTGCTTCCTTGGAACTTTCAATAATCTTTCTTCTTCATGTTCTGAAAGGTTAGCACTAATAATAACAAGATATATCTTTTTCTCATCAAGATAAGCATATTTCAAAGTGTTTGGCAATTGTTTTAATTCAAACACAGGATCACCTTTGGGTGGAGGAGGACCTCCTAGGGTTTCAATAGGCAGATTGTGTTTAAGCAGAGGTTGTTATTCGAACAAGATTCTATCTATTTCATTTCTTTCATGCATATGCAAATCATTTTCATGGTCTAGCAAATATTGTTCTAAAGGATCAGAAGGAGGTACAACAATAGAAGCAAGACCAATAATTTCATCCTTACTAGGCAAATCTTTCTTATGAGGTTTTCTACTAAACTTGGAAAAAATAAATTCATGAGATTTATCACCAAATCTAACACTGGCAGTTTGTTTCTCACAATCTATTCTAGCATTAACGATGTTCAAGAAAGGTCTACCAAAGATAATGGGACAAAAGTCATCTTGTGGGGAGCCAAGAATAAGAAAATCAGTAGGGTATTTTATTTCCCACACAATACTTCAACATCTCTAAGAATCCCAATTGGTGATATAGTATCTCTATTGGCAAGTTTAATAGTAACATATATGTCTTCTATTTCAGCGGGTGCTATTTCATTCTTAATTTATTCATATAAGGAAAAAGGAATAGCACTCGCGCTAGCACCTATATCACATAAACCATGATAACAGTGATCTCCTATCTTAACTGAGACAACAGGCATGCCAACAACTGGTCTATGTTTATCTTTTTCATCGAGTTTGGCAATTCTATCAGCTTCATCACAGAAGTAAATAACATGCCCATCAATATTATCAACCAAGAGATCCTTGATCATAGCAACACTAGGTTCCACTTAGATTTGTTCAGGTGGTTTAGGTCTTCTAATATAACTTTTGTTGACCATAGTTGAAACTTTAGCATGTTCCTTCATCCTAATAGGAAAAGGTGGTTTTTCAATATAAGCAGTGGGAACAACTAGATCAATATTGTAAATGATAGTTTCTTCTTTAGCTTTTACCGGTTCTTTAATTTCTTCTTTAGTAGGTGGGCGATATTTAAACCACTTCTCCTTAGGGAGATCAACATAAGTAGAAAAAGATTCACAAAAGGAAGCTACTATCTCAAAGTCAAGTCCATATTTAGTGCCAAACTTTTGAAAAGCATCGGTATTCATAAAAGATTTAACACAATCAAACTTACGTTCAATACCTGACTCTTTACCTTCTTCGAGTTCCCAATCTTCAGAGTTGAGTTTAATTCTTTCTAAACGATCCCACCAGAATTCGATAGTCTTCTTCATAAAAGAAGTAGTACAAGAAGTATCGAGCATGGATTGATCATTACGAGAAAGGCGAGCATAAAAGTTCTTGAAAGTGCTAGTTCTCGACTATAGGGGGGTGAATAGGTGATTTTTATGAAAATCTTCAAAACACGAGGGCTTTGAAGACAAACAGGTAATACTGAACCTGTATGATATGCAGAGGAATGTAAACTACACTAGGCAAGTAATAGTCAAGCAAGCAGTATAGTGAAAGCACGAAGACTAACAGCAGCTAGGTAGACAGTATTAGAATGGAAGACAATATGAAGCCATACAGATATAAGTATTCACTCAGTGAAGTCAAATGGATCAGGCAGGCAGGCAAAGACTTCACAAAAATAAACTGAAAAGTAAGGAGAGTAGGGGATAGAACCAGTTGCTTGGTGAAGACAAGATTTGGTAGACCAGTTCCAGCTGCTGTGACAACTGTACGTCTGGTTAGGGAGGCTTAGATTGAACTCAGAAGACTGTGTCTTCACATTATTCCCCTAGAGCTAAGAACACTTAGTCCTCGCCCTATAACTCAGGTAAGTCTTCAAGGTAGACTTCCAAACCTTCACATACCTCGTTCACAGGCAATCCAGAATGACTCTTGGATCCTCATAACATGATGCCTAACCAGCTGGAAGATGCACAGTCCTCAAGTGTAACAAGTCTTCAGATCACGCGGACAGAAAGACTTCAGTGATGCCTAACACTCTTTGACTCTGGTTGTTTTTGGATTTGTCCTCGCAAGGATCTATCTCTCAAATGCTTCGGAGGTGGGTTGCTCTCAAATGACAAAAGTCGTGCACTAACTCTGAGCAGCCACCAATTTATGGTGTAGAGGGTGGGCTATTTATAGCCAAATGGCACCCCGACCTGATATGTCCGAAATGACCCTGGGTCACTAAGGAACCGACCTGTGTACACCGGTCGGATTTCAAACACACGCGGCAACTTGGCTTGGGCTACAAACAAAGCTGACTCATCCAACTGTCAATAAGATTTGCTCTCATTGTCTTCGCTCGAAGACATAGGATTTGGTTGAGCATCACATCCGTCACTCTGACTTTGTTCACTTGGACCCCACTTAATAGTATAGCGGTTCCTATGACTCAATAAAGAAGAAAAGGAAACTATGAAACAACTAGGTCATCATGCTCCATAGTCTTCAGGTGAATGTCTTCACATATCATTATCTTCATCGTGAATGTCTTCACGGACCACCATTGTCTTCAATGTCTTCACACATTTTTAGGGGTCATCTCTGGTAGGTAAACTGAATCAATGAGGGAATACTACATGTGTTATCCTGCAATTCTCACAAACACATTAGTCCCTCAACCACATTTGTCGTCAATACTCCAAACCCAACTAGGGGTGGCACTAGATGCACTTGCAATTCTAAGTAATAATTTCTCTCGAGAGGTCATGATTGGGGCATGAATATAACATTGACTTAAGTCTCCCCCAAGCTAGAGCGATACTTTCTCCTTCACGAGGCCAAAAATTATATATATAATTCCGATCACGATGAACTAGATGCATAGGATAATTTTTTTGATGAAATTCCAATTTCAATCGATTCCAATTCCAAGATACAATATCATCGCATAGCCTATACCATTGAATGCCTTTCCCTTCAAAGATGAAGGGAAAACCTTCTTCTTAGCTTCATCTTCAGGCAGACCTGCAAGCTTAAACAATCCACAAATTTCATCCACATATATCAAGTGCATATCAGGATGTTCGGTTCCATCTCCTGCATAGGGATTAGCTAGCAGTTGTTCTACCATACCCAAAGAAATTTCATATTCAATATTTTCAGTAGGTGCAGTAGGTTGAGGGGCAACTAATTGTGGTTCCGATCGATGTGAAGATACCCCGAACAAACCCCTCAAAGGATTGTTTTCCATAGTAACAAGTGACAACAAATTTCAGCACATAGTAATAATGTTTCCTTATCAATTTCCACTTACCAAAAGCACTTCACTCCCCGGAAATAGCGCCAAAAAATAGCCTTGATGACCCACAAGTATATGGGGTCAATTTTAGCCTTTTCGATAAGTAAGAGTGTTGAACCCAACAAGGAGCAGAAGGAAATGACAAGTGGTTTTCAGCAAGGTAATGTCTGCAAGTGCTAAAATTGTAAGTAAAAGTGTAGTTTGATAGCAAGATAATTTGTAACGAGCAAGTAACGGTAGTAGTAAAAAAAGTGCAGCAAGTTATCCCAATCCTTTGGAGTCAAAGGACAGGGCAAAATGGTTTCTTATGATAAGCAAAGTGTTCTTGAGGGTACACGGGAATTTCATCTAGTCACTTTCATCATGTTGGCTTAATTTGTGTTCTCTACTTTGATAATTTGGTATGTGGGTGGACCGGTGCTTAGGTGATGTTCTTACTTGAACAAACCTCCTACTTATGATTAACCCCCTCACAAGCATCCGCAACTACGAGAAAAGTATTAAGAATAAATTCTAACCATAGCATTAAACTTTTGGATCCAATCGGTCCCTTACGGAATATCGCATAAACTTGGGTTTAAGCTTCTGTCACTCTCGCAACCCATCATCTAATAACTACTCCACAATGCATTCCCTTAGGCCCAAATATGGTGAAGTGTCATGTAATCGACGTTCACATGACATCACTAAGGGAATCACAACATACATATCATCAAAATATCGAACACATATCAAGTTCACATGATTACTTGCAACATGATTTCTCCCATGACCTCAACAAAAGTAACTACTCACAAATGGTAATCATGCTCAAGATTAGAGGGGTATTAAATAGTATAATGGATTTGAACATATAATCTTCCACCAAATAAACCATATAGTAATCAACTACAGGATGTAATCAACACTACTGGTCACCCACAAGCACCAATCTATAGTTCTGATACAAAGATTGAACACAAGAGATGAACTAGGGTTTGAGAGGAGTTAGTGCTATTGAATATGTTGATGGAGATAGCCCTCCCGAAGATGGGAGAGTTGTTGGTGATGATGATGACGATGATTTCCCCCTCCGGGAGGGAAGTTCCCCCGGCGGAATCGCTCACTTGAGGGCGAAAGTGCTCCTGCCCAGGTTCCGCCTTGAGACGGCGGCGCTTCGTCCCGAAAGTCCTCTCCTAATTTTTGCTAGGTCAAAATGACTTATGTACCAAAGGGGGGCACCAGAGGTGGGCCTGGATGAGCACAACCCACCAGGGCGCGCTTGGGGACCCAGGAGTGCCCTGGTGTCTTGTGCTCACCAAGGTGGCCCCCTCCGGTGGTTATTTGATCCATTATTTCTTATTTGTTCCATAAAAAATCCTCGTGAAGTTTCAGCTCATTTGGAGTTGTGAAGAATAGGTAGCCTAACATAGCTTTTTCAGGTCCAGATTTCCAGCTGCCAGAATTCTCCCCTCTTGTGTGTACCTTGCATATTATGAGAGAAAAGGCATTAGAATTACTCCAAAAAGCATTATTATGCAATAAAAAACATAAATAACAGTAGGTAAACATGATGCAAAATGGACGTATCAATGCCGAGCTGGAGCAGGCAGCCCAAGAGCAGGCCACAGAGCGAAGGCGCCTGGAGAAGCTGAAGGAGGAAGTGGAGGCAAGTCGGGCGTCCCACACCAAGCATGTCTCCAAGGAGACGGACCAGCTGGAGGCCAGGGAGAAGACCCTTGCCGCGCCCGAGAAGGCCGGGCACGATGCCTTCGCTTCCTTCGAGCTGAAGTCCCACGCGACGCTTTGCTCCCTTTACGGGGAGGGGTACGATGAGCCGCTGGTGACCTCGAACGGTGGCCTTCCCGGTCTTCTCGCCAAGCTTGTCGAGGAACTCGAGAACATCGCCGCCGCGATAGGCTCGATGGTGGAAGGGGAGTGTCGCGCGCTCTTCACTGCGGGCGCGACGTGTGTCCTCAGCCACCTCCATCTCCGGCACCCCAACCTGGACCTTGGCACGCTGCTAGAGCCGGTGGCGCCTGGGTCTCTAGTTGCTGCTGCCGAAGCCGTGAAGGAGCAAGTGGAGGCCCTAGTGGTGAAGTTCCGCTGCATCGACCTTGAGGCCGCGGCGACCGCGGCCGGCGGTGAAGGCGACAATGGCACCGTCGAGGACGCGCTCCCAAAGGCGGCTGGTGGCAGCAAGCAAGGCTAAAGGCAGTGCTTCCCAGCTTTATCCTGCAACATTTACCGTGCCTCGTGGAGGCGTAAGAACTTCTGCTTTGAATTTGTTGGACATTATGTTTTGTAATAATTTGATAGGATTCTGCGATTTCCTTTCTGTGTTCGATTTCCTTCTGTTTGCCTTTAGTGTTCTACGTCGGCAGGGCCCGGCCCCGCGCATACCTCAACTGTCGTTGGGGCATCCGGATCGCCAGGACGAGACCAAGGGATGAGGGGCTACGTGACTAGTGAGGCCCCTGAGTCGCGATGCTCAGGGGTCTCCCTTGACGTACGAACGGTCCCGTAAAGGAAATGTAAGCAGCGTCTGGGTTAATCCGGAATCCTCGTACCTTTCTTTGCCATCTTTTGCCTGGGAGGGTCGCGAGAAGACCAGGTCCGAAGGACCTGGTAGGGTGGCATGCGCCAGGCGTGACCTGGGCGCAGCCCCGTGCCCAGCCCCCTTGCGTGGCTCTCCGAGGGAAAAGGTGGCGTAGTGGGGTCGAACAATGAGCCCCAGGGGCTCTCCTGAGGTTAGTGCAGCCGCTAGGGTGCCCCTAGTTGTTTATCATCAGCGCGGAGCATGACGCTTCCACTCTTGCATGGGCATAGCCGCTCCCCGACTATGTCGTCCGCCAGCACGGAGCATGGGGCTTCCACTGGTGCGTGGGTGGGAGCTCCCTCTGAGGGGAGACTCCGGGGCGTGTACATCCCGTCCTGGCACGTGGCTTGCACGGCAGGACAAGAGGAGGTGTATATGGGCACCCGCAAGCTAGCGAGGGACTCACAGGGCCCTACCTCAAGGCGGGTTGCACCCGTGTTGGTTGGGATGCTCGTGGAAATCCTGCGAGATGGTCAGGTCATCTGCGCCGAGTGAATCTCCGGAGGATATTGCATGAGAAGGCCAAACAACAGTGACTCCAGGAGGCGACGTGAACGGGACCTGCCCGCCAGACAGAGCTCAGCCACTGGATTTGTCTACGCTGCAGGGACGGACCCGAGCACAGCCGCTGTGCCCAGTCTTCTCATGCATCGATCCTAAAGAAAGACAACCGGCGCGCGGCTCCCGCGGTGGCGAGGCACCGTGCCACACACCCTAACTTATCCGCTCACGATTAGCTTATGTGAGAACAAGGCACCAAGGGCCATGGGAGGTGACATACACGGGGCTGGCCCGCGAGATAGAGCTTGGCCACTTGGATTTAACGACGCTGCAGGGACGGACCCGAGCACAGACGTTGTGGCGCCAGTCCTTAATCATGAGGTGGTCGTTGGCGGGTTCGTAAGGGCGCATGACGTTCATGGCGGCGAAGCACCGGACATGCAGGTAATAATATAAAGCAACTCATGAAAGGGTGAAGCCAGTTCTGATAGATACGCAAAATGATACATGCTGAAGGGTGGACCCATACAGCTTGAGGATAATGCAACCCGAGGGGCGTCCTCAACTGAACAAACTAAAAAGTCACCTGGCACCATTGGGGTAGGAGTGTTGAAGTAGCTGGAGATGCGCGCCATAGAAGTTGCTCCTCATGAGCCAGCAGGCTCCTGACCCTCGGGGGGCTCTGGAGGCTCTAGCTTCTCCTTCGTCAGGATTGCCTGGTGCGTGGCGTCGTGAGACGCCAAGACGCCTTGCATGCAGCGCTGGAGAGAGACAGCCTCGCCCGGCAGGCCGAACGGCATGCAGACGTAGCTGTGAGGGTGGCCTCCACATCAGCCAACACATGACGGCCAGAAGAGCTCCTAGGAAGCAGCCTTGTTGAGGCCCGAGATGTTGACACAGATGCGCAGCTCGTCACTCATGTCCTGGGTGGCAGCTGCACTGAGTGACGCGGGTTGGCGCTCGCCGTGCATGGCCCGCACCTACTGAAGATCCACGATTGCTCTGGTGATGAACTCCTGCGCACTTGGTGCTTCGCGCCTTGTGCCTTGCTCCCAGAAGCGCGCATTAAAGCACGCCTCCACATGGTGCCCGAATGCCTCCCTCATGACACTGGCCAGGTCAGAGGCCCTAAAGAGGAGAGCCCCCGAGGCCAACCTGAGGGGGGCGTCGGGCTCGCCTTCCTATGCGAGAGAGAAAGGCGCCCCAGCAAAGGGCACGGGGCTTGAAGCGCGGCCATCGGGTGCCCCAGCCTCCTGAGGGCCCCTGGGGAGGAGCTGCTTCTTCTTGGGGACGGCCTCAGGAGAATGGGTGGTGCCCTCGCCATCTGAGTTCTCGCCGCAGCGGCCTGGTAGGCGCACTTGAGGGAGCACACCGCGTCCTTCTCTTCGAAGGCGACCGTGATGATGCCGCAGCTTCCTGGCATCTTGAGGACGTTATAGCCGTGGTGATTCGCTACCATGAACTTGGCGAGGGCTGGTTACCCGAGGATGGCGTTGTACGACAGGCGAATATGAGCGACGTCGAAGTCCATGAGCTCGGTGCAGTAGTTGTCGCGCTTGCCGAAGGTGACGGGGAGACGGATCTGCCCGACGGGGTGGGTAGAGCCGTCGGTCACTCCTGAGAATGGCTTGGTGGGCTGAAGCTAGTCATACGACATCTGGAGCCTGTCAAAAGTGTCAATGGAGAGGACATTGAGCCCAGCGCCACCATCGATGAGTGTCTTGGTGATGAGAACGTTGCTGATGATTGGTGAACAGAGCATCGGGAGCGCGCCTGAAGTGGTCACACACTTGAGCTGGTCCGAGGAGTCAAAGGTGATGGAGTACTTGGACCACCTGAGTGGACACGACGCCTTGAGCTTGGGGAGGGCCGCGTTCACCTCATGAGCGAACTACTTGAAGATGCAATGGGAGGCGGGGGCCTGAGCGCCTCCCAGGATGCAGGCGATTGCACAAGGCTCTTGGAAGCCCCCAACCAAGGTTGTGAGGATTGTGATTCTGTTATACGATTCTACGACTTTACAATCCAAACTAACCCCTATGATTCTACGATTTTAGTTCTTAGAATCCATGTTTCTATGATCCTGATAGTGAAGATTCTACGATTTGCGATCCTACAATCAAAGCTCCGATCTGATTCAAAATCACGATTTTGACAACCTTGCCCTAGCCCCATCGTCCTGGCGGTGGTCGTCGTTCCTTCTTGGCGGCGGGGCAGCGGAGGGAGGCCAGCATTGCCCTAAGGGCGATCCTCACGAGGCTAGTCCCGCCATGGACCGTCACGAGGCTGGTCCTGCCAGCGGTCTTCATGAGGCTGGTCGCGCCAACCCTGACGGGGCCACGATTGTCCCAGCGGCCTCTGTCGCAGCCTCCTCCGCGATCGTAGCCACGATCGTTGCGCTCGGGGCGGCGGACAAGGCACCCGTCCTGAATGGCCCTGAGCTCTTGGCAGTCGGTGTTGTGGCTGTGCAGGTTGTGGAAGGCGGAGAACGGGCGGTTGCCTTTGGAAGACACAGGATGATCACAACCGTGCTTCATCTCGGGCTCGGCTGCGAGCACCGCCGGGCCCTTGCGCTTCACGTCCTTCGCCTTGGCCTTCTTGTCTTCTGGGTCAGCCTCTGGGAGCTCGAGGAGCGAGAGGCGGCCTTCTTCTGCCCTTGCGCACTTGGTCGCCATATTGAACATCTCTAGAGCTGAGCATAGGTCCTTGTGTATGGAGAGCTCTTCCTTCATCTTGACGTCCTAGACGCCATCAGTGAACGTTGAGATGATGGCCTCGTCCGACACCTTGGGGATCTTGAGATGAACGTTGGTGAAGCGCTGGATGTATTTGTGCAAGATCTCCCCTGGTTGCTGCTTGATGCGATGCAGGTCGCCAGCAGCAGGAGCACGGTTGCGGGTGCCTTGGGAGTTGGCGATGAAACGCTCCCGTAGCTCATCCCAGGAGGAGATTGACCCTACCGGGAGGTTCAGGAGCCACGAGCGCGCGCCATCCTTGAGATCCATGGGGAACCAGTTTGCCATGACCTTCTCGCCACCACTCGCCACCTCGATGCTCAGCTCGTAGAGCTAAAGGAACTCTGCCGGGTCGGGGCTGCCGTCGTAGCACGGAGGCAGATCCAGCTTGAACTTGCCGGGCCAGACGACACGATGAAGCTCCGGGATGAATGCTCGGCACCCCGCCATGGCCATGGGGGCCCGCCGCGGAGGGGGAGCCTGGTCTTGGCACCCACGTGCAACCGGCTTGGGCTGCACGCGGTCTTGACGCGGGGGCGCCGGGGGAGCTGGGAGCGCACGCGCCTCTCCCTGGGGCCGCTGCACAAACCGGCAGCTTTCTTCATCGCGCGCGGGCGCCCTGCGCGGCGGGTCGCGCTGAAGGGCCTCACGCCTTGACTCGGGGACGACATCTTGCCGGAGAGGAGGAAGATGCACGCCGTGAGCCACGTCGCCCTCCTGGGGCGGCGGGGGAGGCAGCGAACAAGACAGCGCAGGAGCTTCTCCAGCAACACTGACGAGCTCGGCAATGCGGTCCAGCCAGTCCTCGTAGAGGTCGTCGGCCGGACGGTAGCATAGAAGCTCACGCGCCATGAGCAGCGCCGACTGCGCGGTCGCTGGCCCGCGACGAGCATGGAAGACGAAGCAGTGGCCGGGGTCAGTGACGAAGTGGCGGTGCGGCCGTCGCGTCGCACGGAGGGCGGCAATGACGAGTCCTGCTGCTCGTGGTCTATTGGGCCGGCGGCGGCGTTGGCCACAGGCAATGGAGAGCGGCAGGAAGCACCGTTGCCTGCGGGCACTGTCTAAGCTACACGCGCGGCGAGGGCTGCCCGGTGCTCAGCACGAACTCGACGAGTGTCCACCATGGGAACAGCGGAGCGATGGTGAGACAACCGACGAAAGAGAGGCTTTGACACGCCCCCTACCTGGCGTGCCAAATGTCGGATTCCGGGCTCTGCAGACCCAAGAAAGGTTCGAACTATGAGGAGTGTGCGAAGAACTCAACCTCTCCAGCCGATCGACTCGCTGCTCTCACGACCTAGCTCGATGAACAGGATGAAAATGGACACGGCAGTTTACCCGGGTTTGGGCCACCTTGCGGCGTAAAACCCTACTCCTGCTTTGTGGTGGATTAGCCTCGCGGGGGCTGAGGATGAACTAGTAGCTTCGGGGAGCTATCTCTCTGGGACTCGACCCTTTGCTATGGTGGTGGCTAGGCTATACTTATAGTGGCCTCGGTCCTCTTCCCCAAAACATAGGCGGGAAGGGATCCCACAGTATCCAATTTGAAAGGGGACAACTAGTACATCTTACCCTGACAAAAGGTGGACTTTGCTTGCAAAGCTTCTGATCGTGACGTCGTGGTGGGCTCGACGATGACATCCATCCTGTCGCTTTGGTGGTCTTGGTCTTGTTGCACGCAAACGGTAACCTTTGGTTGATTCCTTAGGACTCTGCACCTGCGCTTGCCTCCCTAGCACCAAAGAGGAAACCTGCCGCTCTGCGCCCGCTGGCGCACGCCTGGCCTAGGTCGTCATGGCTGGAGTCACCTCAGCCTCATGAGGTGAGTGCTTGCATAGAAATCTCCGCTCCTCAGGAGGCCACCTGGGGAGGCTGCTCCTTTAAGAGGTCTTGATGTCGTCCACCTCATGAGGCTTGGCCCCTCGCGAGGGTCTTGACTTGTCGATGCTGAAGATGGGTCGTACCAGGCCATCGATGGAGCCACGCCGTGGGCTGCAGGCAGGCAAGTCTGTGTACCCTGGTTCCTAGAACGCCGACACGCATACTTCGCTATATCCGTGGCACGCCGACCTATGGTCTTCAGCAGCGTACCTCCGCCTCCACCGAGCTACTTGCATACACATATGCGGACTAGACCGTCTACCTCGACACACAACAATTGACGTCCGACTATTGTGTATTCTTTGGCGACTCGCTCATCTCATGGTCCTTTAAGTGACAGCCCATCGTGTCCCGCTCGAACGACGGAGCCGAACACCGTGTGATGGCCAACATTATAGCTGAGACATGTTGGCTACGTCACCTTCTTGTCGAGCTTTGGGTCCCCGTTCCCAAGGCTACGGTGGTTTTTCGTGACAATGTTTAGTCCACCTATCTCGCTGCCAATCCGGCGCATCATAGACGCACCAAGCACATTGAGCTGGATGTTCACTTCGTGCTCGAGAAGGTTCAGTTGGGTGAGCTTCGTGACTTCATGTACCCACCACTCAATAGTTTGTCGGCATCATGCCCAAAGGATTGCCAAGCGCTGCATTCCAGGAGTTCCCTTCTAGTCTTTGCCTCACCGATGCTTAGACTGCGGGAGCAGGGGGTGTTCAACATGGCATATCTGTGCATATCTCCCGATTGATCTCTCTCTTATCTCTAGTCATGTATATCTTACTTCTAGATATTTGATAGGGTTAGTTGGCTTGTCACACAAGACATCTCCTGTATATATTGCAAAAGACTCTTGGAATACAATTGAGTTGCATCCAATACCTTCTCTACACAGACGACCCAGAACTTTACTTGTCTTGTCACAAACGAGGCACAACACACCTATCTCGGACGTCGTGGTTGGAGAGACCTTGCAGATGCCTACGGGGTGGAAGTTGGGGAGAGAGCTACATTCTACCTCGAGTGTGATCGTGAGGAGATCATGATCTACTACAAGCTTACTGGCAGCTCTGGTTCACTTACTCCAGACTACTACTCCGGCAGCCAAGGAGTCTATTTAGTAGGCATGCACGACACCTACTCGTATTATGCTAGCATCTGATCTAGTTGAACTTTTGTTGAACATGTGTTACAAATGCCTGCTATGTTAATTAGTACTTTGTGGAACTTAAATGTTGTCATTTGCCTCCACTTAGTATTGTCAAACTTGATTTTATTGTTGTTATTAAGTGAATTATGTTGTCAAAATTAGTTGGGAAAGCATTGTTGTATAACTTTCTACGTGAAAATCATATTGATGGCGTGACGCCAACATAACATGTCCCTGGTGATGAATATTACTGATGCAGTGATACATGTTGTACACCATCAATAATAATGCCGGGTTTCAAAGACACCACTAATTTTTAAATTTTTATCAATGACGTCTGGTGGCATTGGCACTTTTTTCACTACTAGTGTGCCAGGGAGCAGTTTTGCGTCCGGCTAAGAGCATCTCCAATAGCATGTGTATATTTGGATGTCTATATATTCATATAGACAATGGTCTAAAAAGATTCCCTCATATACACATCCAGTTTTGCATCAGAACGTCTATATACGGGGACCATGACAGGTGGGTCGTTGCTGGAGAGAGGAAGAAATCATGACTACAGCTGAGTTTAGACAACGCCTTCACATTGTCTAGGCGTGGACATTGTCGAGGTCGATTTAGAGGATGTGTATATTTGGACGACCATATAGACAAACTGTTGAACGCCTGTTTTAGGCTCACGTCGTGGAAAACGAGTATAGACATCCATATAGACAAGCTATTGGAGATGCTCTAATCGTCTTGCAGTGGCCCCTCGTGTGAGTTCTGAAGTGTCGTCTCCAGTCTCTCCGCCGGTCAAAGAAAAAGAAAAATCAGTCCGTCGGACGCCATCCCTAGCCACCGCGCCGCCATGTCCGCCGCCGCCGCGCTCCGTCCAACCGAGCCGTTCCCTCTGCCGAGCGGCCTATCCCTCGCGCGGCGCCTGAAGCTGCTCCTCTCCTTCTCCCGCGTCGACCTCTCGGTGAGCCCCGTCGACGAGTGGCAGCTCAAGTCCGCGCTCCTCGCCTTCCTCCGCAACCCGCCGCTCTCGCTCTCCCTCCTCCAAGACTCCGACCTGTCCGTCAGCCGCCTCCCGGACCTGCAGAAGCGCCGTCGGGACGATCCCGTCGCCTCCGGCATCCTGTACGTCCGCGATCTCTCCTTCCTCCGCCCAAGCAACCGCACAGGAGACGACGAAGCCGAGAAGATGACCCCAGAGCAGGAGGAGAAGAAGTACTCACAGTGGCGGAGCTCCCTGGTCGAGAAGCTAGATGGCATCGAGCTCAACCTTAAGGGGGTTATGTACCGGATGAGTGTCGAGATCCCCGCCTCAGATGACTTCACGGAGATGAAGAAGTCATGGGAGGATTTTTACGCCTCCGAGCTCTTTAGTACTAGTATGGGCTGGTTCTTGTATTGGCTATTCTTGGTTTGATTTGCTACTAGGTGAACTTGATCGATGCTTGCTCGTTTCAGGGAATCCGGTGAGGAAGATAGCAAAAAGACCAGACACAATTCTTGTGAGAGGTGTGCCATCGAGGTGGTTTGCAGAGACGAGGATATCGTCGAAGGCATCCACATTGGTCACCCACACTATCTTCTCAGCTCTTGGTAAAATAAGGTGCAGTCTGGTGTTCGTGACGCATGTTTGGTTCATTATCTACCATCAATTTTTGTGCCTATGGCCTACAACCCTACAAGCCAAAGGATTAATGCCACAAAACTGGAAACTGCTAAGGCTTAAAGACACCTACACTAACTTTATACTCATGCTACCTTATATCTTTAATAGAAACATTGGACTACTATTTGTTCATCTCAGTGGCTTCTGATTTGTTTGTAAGTACATAATTATTCTCATGCGCCTTGTTTTGTCCCCAAACTGGACACATAGTTATTGAACTGTGAATAGAGAGAATTGTTAACATTGGAAGACTCCTTAGTACAGTATATGTTTTCTAATATGACACCATTCATGTATAACCTCCGTAATTTTCTCATCTTGCTTTCTATCTGATTATTATAGATTATGGTTCGAGTCTCCAAGACCAAGATAACTTGTGCGCATAAAACCAGTAACAACTAGTACTAAGAATTCATTGCAAAAAGCTTCTTTTTGGCAATAATAAGCAATTTTGGGAATCAAAATGTGAAACAATATATCTTTGGAACCATTCTTCATTTGTACAGTTGTGCGCGTGAAATCCATACCACACAAAGGGCACAGGCTGCAATATCCAAACATGATCAGATAACCAGACATTATTTAGTATTGTAATAAATTCATTGCACTCACTCTGACTAGTCAGGCTGTGACTGTTATATTTTTGTTTAGTTTTACCTCCTGACACACATGTTACAACTTAGAAAAAATCTAATAAAAAAAATCCCTTATGTTGTTTTTGGAGTGGCAACTGGCCATGCAAGAATATTACATGGGCTGATTTCATATTTCTCCCTAAACTACATGCGAGTAGGGCGGAAGCCCATGGGTCCGGGTCCCTGGCTTACCGTGTGAAGGAAATCTGAACAATCCTGGCCGTTGGGTATCTTGTGTGTTTGCTGTAGATAAGTGGCAGATGTCACGGTATGAAAAAAAATCAATGATTGACATTGTTTCTTCATTATTCGTGTGGGAAAAAAAAATCCAGACCAAATTAAGATATGATGCACTATATAGCATTCCAGATATTGCTTTGAAACTTCATTGTTAAATTCTGGCTTCATTAAGTTCATCATGGCTAATTGGATTTGCCTTAGGCCATGATCTGAGTTTTTAATTGATGTCCTGTAATTTGCTTCATTAGAATTGCGATAAACATATTCTCCATTTAATATTTTATATTTGATCCATATCGCTTCAGAAATTTCTTACTAGCTCATAAGGCAGCGTGAATATTTGTGCCCTCTAGATGTTTGGTTGACTGTTGTTACCTCTCCCTAAACTTGTGGTACACAATCATTTTCTTTGACATCTCCCTCCAATTGACAGGACCTTAAATATTTCTAATGATGATGAATTGGAAGAAAAAAAAGATGAGACTAATAAGGGTCTTATATCTGGACTCAATTGTAAGGTGTGGGTGCAATTTGAGAGTTATGATGATTTCCACAATGCAATGAAGGCATTATGTGGACGGTCATTAGAGAAGGTAAAGTTTGCATATTCTATTACTTGTTTCACCCTTCACGCCTATTAGTAGAAGCAGACATAACACAACAACATGACAAGATCTACTTCACTCTATTTATAAGAAATCCATATTTATCACCGCGCAGCTGATATTTTAGAACTGCCTATTGGAAATGGTAATATATGGACGTAGAGAATACATCTTTCCTATTCATGTGTGTTATCTTCACCTCTAAGGGTGGCAGTTTTTATCTACTTGTGTGACTTTTTTACCTATTTGTGGTTTGTCTAGTTACTGTCTCATCTAGTGAATCCTATGGTGAACTTATATGGTCCAATAACGTCTAAGTTTGTGCGAGAATACAAAACCAGTTGAGCCGCGTATATGCGAGTTGTGTGCGGATAAAGCCACTGCTTGGCAAAACTTATAGGATTTTTACTCATGAAATGTGTGGACCCTAATGGAGTGAGCCACAAGGAATAACATTGTGAACTCTACATATTTTACTAATCATTGTCAGAAGCACTTGAAATGGTATTACTTATATGCTAAGTCACGCCAAATCCTTGTGTTGGTATGGCAGAGTACCTTTTCTCTTTTAGTGGACTTCTGTTATATAGTGACATGGCCCAGTTGATATCTGTCATACTGGGAACTATGGTGTAAAGAAGGGATAACAATAATCAGGAGTACTCCCAACACACTTGAATTACGCACATAAGCAAATATCTTGCATTCTACAGCCCAAAAACCTGTCATCGACCAGTGCATTAAACTCCAGGAAACAGATGTGGTCTGTACAGAAGGCCTTTCCAATACATAATGGCTTGAAACATCCTGCATTTAGAGCTGAAAACATGTCATGTTCTAGTGCATTAACATCCACAAGAAACTGAAATGTGTTAAAATTGACCTTGAACCCACTGCTCAATGTACTTGACCCCATAGGTGGCCCTGTCCTTATGTACATTGGCGATCAATAGCAATTCCAGCCATACCTCCATAGATGCAGTCATGCAGCCTGTTTTAGTTCTTGTTAGGCCCTGCCATCATTGGCAGCTGTTGCGGCCCTTTTTCCTTTGCTGTTACACCTTCTTGAAGAGGCAAGAGACGTCAAGGTTGCGGGGGAGCATCATGTGGCTGTCCTGAAGTATTTGTAAGATCATGGAAGATGCCCCAACAATGTTACAAATATCACACCCTCCTTTGACGATACAGTTTTGAGTGACAACGTGATGGGCCAGTCGAAGGGTGCTACCAGTGTTGGAAGCTCAGCGTCCATGTCAAGATCCTAGAAACCATCACCAAACTGTGCCACAAGCCCACAACAGCATGTATGGACTGCCCTAACATATGCAATCTTACATGTCCTCTAGGACTGCTGCTCGTCATACCATTGCCACGACTTTGATGCCTCTTGCTTCTCGTAAAAGATGTACCCCCTCCTTCCCAAATTCTTAGGCGTCTAAGCTTTTCCAAAAAATCCCGAGATGTAAGGCGTATTAGCTGTTAGCCTGCACTATTTTCTCTCTCTTGTGCTTAGTTACTTGGGAACGATCGTTAATTGTGGATAGGTCAAACATTGCAGTTATAGAACTGGCACGTGGTGCGCTATATGGACCTGACCCGCTATTGTTTTCATGGGTCAGTCAACCACGTTTGTTAGGATATCGTGGAGGAATCGTTAATAACCGTGTGTGCCAGTAACAATCAGCCATGCGCTAATATTCGTGCCAAAAACTTATTCGCCTTAGATAATGGGAAGGAGGGAGTACCATACAAGGGAAAATGAATTTTCAAGGCGGCGGTGAGCCCCGCTTGAGAACTGTAACAGGTGCTCTACTAGCTCCCTGTAGAGATATTAGGGAAATTGCCACTGCTCACTGCTGTGATTGCACACAAGGGTCACGTTTGATGCGGTGTCTAGTACTCTAGTGCACTAATGCATGACATGTTTTGAGCTCTGATGGAAGATATTCCCTCTAATATGTACCAGAAATGTTAGTAGATCTCACCTACAATGTGAGACGACTTGCACTTGATATTCGCTCATGTTTTCATTGTTTCTTTTATATTACATTAGTTGCCTGGCATGACATGATGTCCAATATTCTAATGGATTATGCCATTGTTCCGTGCTTTTTCATTGAATAAGAGAAGGAAATACCATTATAAATACTTTTGACATGATGATCATCAACTAAATAAGTAAAAGAAATGTAGAGTTTAGAGAGTATATTCCTTTGAACTCACTCCATCAATATTTTCTCAAGGGTCCACGCATTTTGAGAGAAATTTTCAGTGTTGCTAACGGATGGCTAGTACTGATGACATCTATCTTTGTACCCTAATCACTACACAATACAAATTAACGTCTAATGGGTGTTTGCGTTCTGTGTTAGACGGCATAATGGAAGCTGACTCATTTATTTTGTTTTTAAAGGAAGGATCACGGTTGAAAGTGAACTATGATGTGACTTGGGACAGGGAAGGTTTCTTCCGTAATGCACAATACGAGCCTGCACATAACAAACTAGAAGAAAGTGATGCACCGGTACATGGAAGGAAGAAACATTACACCTCGCGAATCGAGTCAGATCATAGGAAGAGATTCAGGGTAAGTTACCATGTCAAGTTTTATGGCTAAAGCTTTCAACTCTGATTTTGGTATGTCTCTGACTTCATGCTCCAGTACAACTGAAGCATTCCTGCATGGTTCCTGCCAAATATATTACCAGAATGTGGCTCGTATTCAAATTGGAAACGTGTGTAACATGAGGAACATTATTAGGCAGTGCTTCAATTCACATGCATACATGTTTCAATATTGATGAGGCAGTACAAACATTATTATTTAAATACTGCTACCTCTGTTCACTAATGTATAAGACATTCTGGCAGTTCAAACTGCCAAAATGTCTTACATTAGTGAACAGAGGTAGTATCAGGCAAATACCTGTTTAGAAGTTTAAAATGTAGATAGTTTGCCTCCACTTGCCCTGTATTAAAGAAACATGTGGAATTAATCATGTCTTCGAGTAAAATTGCCACCCCTGGTCCTAATTAGTCTTTTCAGGATAATGGAAGTTGTTGCTTTTGCTATTTCGGGTACATTTATAAACTGTCCATAATTTATTTGTTTCTTTTGAAATTTCTTTAGGAAAAAATCTGTTTTCTTTCTTGGCTAGTCTGATAGTAATGGGAATTTTCCGGCACTTGTCTTGTAATTTTATTAATCCATTCCTCTGTTCTGTACAATGTATTCCTTTTTCTGGCTTACTATGCTTACCATTTCTATTTTCTAACATCTATTCTTCCCAATGTGATTCAGGATTGATGGCGGAAAGGACATGATAGATTGCGAAATTACATGCCATAAGGAGAAGCAGAATTGGTTGTACTGTGCAGTCTGTCCCCTATTCGTTTTTTTTGTCCCCTTTTACTTCTCATTAGTCTAACAGTAAAATCATTCCGGTCGAGTCGCTAATTTGCAGTTATTACTGCTATTGTGGTGGTACCTAGTTGATACCGAAGGATCGAGCTTAACTAAAATTAGTGTTTGCTTCAGTAAGAGTTTCGCCTTTAGCACCTCTACATCTGCTCATTTGATCAATCGCAAAACCCACTGCAGTTACGCTCCATTCTAGATGTGTCGAGTCCCAACTGTTTAATTATCTTAATGAAATTCATTTCTCAATCTTCTCCTTGGTTGTCAAAGCAAACATTGAACAATGAGTTTCTAGCAGACTGGTTAGGTGGCAAGAGAGTTTCCCCTCTCCCCCATGGCGGCACGGGCGGCGCCACACCCCAGCGCAACCTCCTCCCCTAGCTTCTCCTTCCCCTCTTGTTGCCGCCTATGGCATCCCTCGGGCAAAGCTCATCTCGATCTGGTAGCAGCGGGATGTGGCGCTCAGTGAGGCGCCCCCAACAAGTAGGGGGCTCGGGTGATGGTTGTCGGCGTCGCGCTTCTTCGGCGCATGCGTTGTTTAGCTTTGAGGTGGTGGGAGACGGCGGTGGCGGGCCTGGGTTGTTGAGCTTAGTGCATCGAGTTATGGTTTTGTTTGATTGAGTTTTAGCATTTGCTACTCTTCCATACACACGAGAGTCGATAAGACCTCCCGTACTATGCGTGGGGGTGAGATTTAGTGTCAGGTGCTTCAGTTCTATTCAAGGCCTCAATGGTGAGGATTGCAACTCCAAGGTGCTCGTCCTTAGAGGCACGTGCACAAAGACTTCCCGGCTGTCATCGAGCTCCGGTAGGGGAGTGGCGACATTGGCGCGTCGGCGGCTCGTTCTGACAGCGCTAGTAGTCGTTCACTGGTCTTAGAATCTTGATGTAATTTTTATTATGTTTGAGATGCTTTGAACTTTCGGTGAATTTTGGTAATATATTTGGATTATTTTTGTAAAAAAAAAGCACTTCATCTTATACCCGCATTTCATGTTGCATATCTCATATTCTTGTTTATTGTTCGATTGCATACATGAATTGATCTCTGTGATCAGGTTGACTATGTTTCCAACACCATCAATAACCATATGAGAGTTGGTTTAGGGATTGCTAAGGTGCACCACCGAGTAATCGATGTAGTCGTGTCGTTAAAGCCTTCTTCAACAAAATCAAATACTATCAACCTTGCCCGTCATAATTAGCAAGGAAATAGGAAGTGTAGCTTTTGTACTCATGATGAGACAACCAAAAACATCTTTTCGGGTGTAAGCTTGTGAGTTCTAGATGGTTAATCATCCAAATAGCTTTCAATTTATATTCGACCACAAATGTTATCAACATTTTTTATTATGTACTCCAAAATGGCAAAAGATCTTACATCCGAAAATTATAAAACTAAAACGCACAATACAAAGTAGAAAGAGCTCAGGAAAACCTCAGACAGCCGAAATAGACTAGAAGGGCGGGCAGTGGGCGCAACAATGCGCCGTTTATGTTCTTGGGGTTATACATGTTTTATTTTTACATGGTCATTTCTTTAAGTTGTGAAAATTATTTATGTGCTAGTTGGTTTGGCGTGTGGGGGAAACAATGGAGTGTGTTCTTTTAATCCAAGATGCTATATCTACAGACAAACTTTACAGAATTATGGTTACATATGGATATGTCAATTTATGGTTGGAGATTAGGAGAAGATTGGCCCAGTGGTGAAAATCAGGGAAGTGATTGATGGGAGCAAATTGTCCGTGAGTGCATCATTTTCTTTTTCTATTGTGGTATTTGGGTGGGTCTTATTGACTGTGTGATTGGAGGGTGTGTTTTACTGAATACAAATACATGAGAAAGTTACCTATGTTGCTGGCCGCGTGTATCATGTTGGTGTTAAATGTGTCATCCGCGATATTTTCCTTTTGTCAACTAAGGCCGGCACCACCGGACTTACCAAGGGACCCATTCATCGAGAGATCTCAACACGAAGCCCAGGTCAACGACCCAATCAATCGTGTAACCAGTCTAAATTGGAGATCTCAGTTGAATAAGGGGGTTTAATGAAGTTAGAGATTTCATTGCCACAACCAAGGATTGACCGAGTCAAAATCAAGGCATAAAGATTGTATACCTCAATCAAATGGGTGACTTCCAAAATTAGGGAGCATGGTGTATTAAAATAATTGAATGAGAGAGCTCCTTGTGAAATTGTTGACCTGGTCAATATTGGATGAGCCAATTCTAAATTCGAGACCTCAATTGATTGTGAGACCTTAAAAACTAAGGAGCTTAGTGTTATAGTACTAGGAAAGCCTGACCGTCAAGAATAAATAGGAACCTAAATTCACCTCCATGAGGAGTTGAACTTGGGTGTTGGGTTTGTATATTCATTTCCCCAACCAGTTAAACTAGGTTCTTATAATGTAAATAATATGTAACTATAAAGTAAAAATTGTATTAGCAAAGCATATAATTTTTCATTTGTACACACAAACATCTTTTGAGATACTAATAAGTTTGTATAAGTTATATACGCGTTGAATCTATTTTATGCACTACGGTTCAACTGAGTGTACATGTCTCAAAGAGAGAGAAAAGGCAAAAAGTACACGCACCAAACATGACCGGGAAATATTGGTACACCATGTCTCCGTCGATCCCCTTCTGCTGTCTCCTGAGCAAAGACAAATTTCACCACCTCCAGATTGTCACATTGATCGAAATACTCGCAGCCAGCAGGTGGTGTCGCTGCCGACTCACTTAACAGATTTGCTATTTCACATCTAGATGTGAGTACCTCACATCTAACTCCATCACTCTTCAATAAAAACTTTTTAAAATTCGTGCTACAGTATGTTGTTTTGTTTTGTTTCCTTGTGGGCTTCCGATCTTGTGTCTTGGGCTGTTTTTTTTTGTCTAGAACCTGTCGTTGACAAAAG
>NC_041383.1:217919194-217920082 GCF_002162155.2 Triticum dicoccoides
TTTATCCACAGCGACTTCCATCTCTCTCATTGTTTTTCACAAGTTCGAAGAGAATTGTTAGTTTGTTTTTAGACTTATATACATGCTCTACAAACTAACATACGAATATATAAATGTATACTTGTATTATTTTGTCCATTTGAATTTTTTAACATCTTTCCAAATTTGTCAACATTTTTTAGACCGTGAATCTTTTTAAAATTGGCAATTTTATACATTTGTAAATATTTTTTTTCTAATTCTTAAATTTATTTTGTTTACGTGTGTACTAATTTTCTCCCGGTTGCTACTCCGTCCTCGACATCCAAGCATCGTTCGACCCATTTTTGTTTTAGTTGCAAGTCCGTCCTCGATACGCTACTCATCCCGTTCATTTTTTTTCTAGTTGCAAGTCCGTCCGTGACATGCAACCGGGTGATCTTTGACCTAGTTGCAAGTTCATTCTTGACTCGTAACTAGGGCTCGATCCATTTTTATCTGAGTTGCAAGTCCAGCCTTGACGCACAACTAGAATCCGACTTTTTTTTGTCCCAGTTGCATGTCCACCCTCAACCTGTAACTCGTCTGTGATCCTTTTTTGCCCGGCTTGCAAGCATATCATCAACTCGCAACTGGAGTCTGATATTTTTTTTGTCTCGGTTGCATGTCCACCTACATCTTGCAACTAGCCAGTGACCTTCTTTTGCCCCACTTGCAAGGATACCATCGACTCGCAACCGGAGTTTGACTTTTTTTTGTCGCGGTTGCATGTCCACCCCCAACTCGCAACTGGCCATTGACCCCTTTTTGCCCAACTTGCAAGCATACCATCGACTCACAACCAGAGTCTGAATTTTTTGTCCCGATTGCATGTCCACCCGCAACTCGCAACGGGCCAGGGACCCTCTT
>NC_041383.1:217920347-217980229 GCF_002162155.2 Triticum dicoccoides
ATACAATCGACTCGCAACTGGAGTCTGACTTTTTTTTGTCCCGGTTGCATGTCCATCCTCCACTCGCAACTGGCCATTGACCCTCTTCTGCCCCACTTGCAAGCATACCATCGACTTGTAACTGGAGCCCAACTTTTTGTCCTGGTTGCATGTCCACCCTCAACTCGCAACTAGCATGTGATCCTTTTTCGCCCCACTTGCAAGCATACCATCGACTCGCAACTGGTGTCTGATTTTTTGTCCCAGTTGCATGTCCACCTTCAAATCGTGTGGCATCTTAGACATGCGTTCACATGTCCTGTGTGGCATAATCAGGAGGCAACACACATGGGTTATATGTGGGTGTCGGTGTCAAAACCGAGGGATCTCGGGTAGGGGGTCCCGGACTGTGCGTCTAAGGCTAATGGTAACAGGAGGCAGGGGACACAATGTTTACCCAGGTTTGGGCCCTCTCTATGGAGGTAATACCCTACTTCCTGCTTGATTGATCTTGATGAATATGAGTATTACAAGAGTTGATCTACCATGTGAGATCGTAATGGCTAAACCCTAGAAGCCTAGCCTATGATATTATGATTGATGTTCTATGGACTAAATCCTCCGGTTTATATAGACACAGGAGGGGGCTAGGGTTACACAAAGTCGGTTACAGAGAAAGGAATCTACATATACGAATCGCCAAGCTTGCCTTCCACGCAAAGGAGAGTCCGGTCATGGGACGAAGTCTTCTATCTTGTATATTCATAGTCTAACAGTCCGGCCCACGTATATAGTCCGGCTATCCGAGGACCCCTTAATCCAGGACTCCCTCAGTAGCCCCCGAAACAGGCTTCAATGACGATGAGTCCGACACGCAGATTGTCTTAGGCATTGCAAGGCGGGTTCCTTCTCCGAATACTTCAAAGTACCTGACTTAAATAGTAGTATCCGGCTATCCATTTAATGTCGCGCTCATCGGCTTCTGCACCTTCATGATTCCAACTTCCACGTGTCGAGCGAATACGAGAGGTCGGGGCATTTTTGCATTTACCACCCTGACCATGTGAGAAAATTGTCTATTTAAAGAGACGGGGATCTTCAGATCTAATCCACACCATTTCCCCCAAATGAGGAATCCTCGGAGCTTGCCTGTAGAAACCACCCCAACATGGCTAGCGCTCCCAGCTCTTCCTCCCGCCCTCATGGCCCCAAACAGGGTGATTGGGAAAAGTGTTCCGTATCCCACGACCAACCGGTGAAGCTGCAGACCCAGGAATTTCTTTCCCCCCGGCAGATCTAGTCCCCGTTCGAGCCGTATTGGCTTCCTTCGACGGCGGGGAGCAGGCGGAGAAGTTCCCCAACCCATCCAGGGGGAACAAGTATGCTTTGTTCCCTACTTGTTGAGAGGCGTCGGATTTCCAATCCATCCGTTCCTCCGAGGGCTTCTGGAGTACTATGGCCTCCAACTGCACAACTTTACACCTGCCTCCATCCTACATATTTGGGTTACGTTGCTCTTTGCGAGCTATTTCTGGGTTGCGAGGCTCATTTTGAGTTATGTAAGAAGTTGTTTTGCCTCGTCCCTCGCAATCAAGAGGGATCAATATTCCAAGTGGGCAGAGCCGAGATATGGCGCATCGCCGGGACCGGATACCTATCCGGCACGCCGAAGAAGGCATCCGAATAATGGCCTTCTGAATGGTTCTATGTTGAGGACGTCTCCCTTCCCGACCCAATCCGAAGGGGCCTTTCTGAATTTTCGAGCGCTCCATTGAAGAAGCGCCTCAACTTGTGTCCTCGGAGCCTCAGGGAGGAAGATAGCACGGAAGTCCACCAATTGATGAGCAAGATAAAAACGCTTGCTCAATTCGGATTGTCAATAGTCGAGGTTATGGCGATATCCATAATGCGAGGGGTTCAGCCACTCCAATACCGAGGGCACCCTATGTGGCACTTCAATGGAGAAGACAATGCCACCCGCTACGGTCGAAAGGGTCCGGACACTGCCGCTGCTTTGGCGAAAATACTGTCTGGATTATACAAAGGGGAGAAGGAGGAGTTCATCCGCATCAAGCCCAGAGATGGATTTTCCATGTACAACCCTCCCAGCTGGGTGAGTTTCCATCCCACTACTCTACTCCATTCATTCCCTGAGTCCTTTTTCATAAATATTAATCCGTCCATTTGTAACAGGAATGGCGAAAAATTACCAGGGAGATCCACAACCCCGCACCACAGCCCGAGGACCACAACTGGTCCCTTGATCCCGAATTCAAAGAGGATCCGAATATATTCGTGGAGCTCAGGGAAGGGGTGTTTTACCAGGCGAGTTGTGATGGCACCGAAGTGGCCATCTTTGCTGACTATCCCGGCCTTCTCCCTGCGTCGCATGTAAGTAATTAGGAGATTTGTCCTTTGAGAGAATTTCCTCTTTCCGCCTTACCCACCGCACTATATTATGCTCTAAAGGGGAGGCGATCGGCGCGCCATGCTGCACCTGAGGCTACGTGCAAGAAGGCGGCGCCTACGACGGGCAAGCCTTCGAAGAGGAAGGCAAATAGAGATATGGCCGAGCCTTCATTGAAGAGGTATGGGTTTAAATATGCTCCATGGTTGTCATCTTAAAGTATGACACTATCCGTTGTGTCTTATCAGGAAAAACATTCGCCGGACTGTGTCCGGGGATCCTGCCGGTCATGCCTCTACTAGCCGGATTCTGGATCCTGTCTCGAGGACTGAGGCTAACGCGGAAGTGACACCGGATTGTCCTTCTGCGGAGGATTCAGATAAAGTATCCGTCACGAACTCCGAAGTGGAAAGCGGCATGAATCATCGGTGCCGGCGGGCCATTCTTCGCGACCCTGGTTTTTTAGAAGAGGCCTTCAACGCCTTCAACTCGGGTGATGCATACGTCCAAGCTACTCGGGATGGGCTTACCAGAGCCACAGACCAGTATTTGAAAGATATGCGGGTAAGTACACATTTGTGAAAAAAATGATAATCATATACCAGTAGCCCCCGAGACTTGAAACAGTTGGTACAACTGATTTAAGGATCGTTATATGACCAGGTGCTCACAGAGAAGAACAACCTGTTGTCTCAAGAGCTGAAAAAGTGTCAGGCCCAGCTGACTGCTGCTACCGCCGAACTGGAGAAATACAAGAAGGCGGCGTCTGGTAATGTTCCCCTCTATCGAGAAAACATAATCATATACCAGAAGTATTAATACATGTGTAAATCTTATGGCAGAGTCATTAGATCATCTGGAAGAGGCACCTGAAGTCGCACCAGTGGGAGGTCCAGGAGCTCAAAGGCAACTGGCCGTGGGCGAACGTATACTGACACATGTCAGGGTGGAGAAGAACAAACTCCAAGAGGCCAACACTGAGCTGGGCGTGGAACTAAAAGACGTGCGTGCCCAGCCGGCTGACTCCGCGAAGGAGAATAGGAGGCTGCGAGGCGGCATATTTAGTATGTGTTCGGACTTACCTTTACATAGCTCGGCAAGGAAAGAAACTGACAATAATTATGTCTGTAGGTATTTTGACGGGCCGTCCCGAAGCGGAGGTGTCCGGATCATCGAGCGATCTGCTACAAGAGCTGTCACAAATGCACGAGCAAGCTCAGCAGGTGATGCAAAGTATTGCCAAGGCCTTATGGCCATCCGACTCCCCTCCAGGAAGTATGGAGGGGCTTGTACAACTATTCAAGGGAGCGCGGCGGCGCTTCCGATTATGGAAGATATCGGCCTGCCGGGAAGGTGCACAAGAGGCTTGGGCAATGGTGAAAACTCCGTATACCAAGCTCGACCCGAATCACATGGCCCGGGTCGGACCCGTAGGGTCAAATGGAGAAGAAATTCCCGTTAGTTTGGTATATGACCAGGTATGAGTAGCCGCCAAGTATTCCCAACAGGATTGCAGGCTAGATAGCCTGTTGGATGGCATAGAGGAAGAAGTGTTTGAGTCTAAGTGACTATGTACTTCATTTGACAAATTATGTCTCTAGCTGAATTGTAAAACGATTGTCATGGCAGACCTTTTCGCTTCAACCTCTGGACTCGAAGGTGCGGATTGCTTCCGAATACCCACTCGGTAATGTAGACCGGGGTATGCGTGGAAACCAGGCGTAGGGGTCATAGTTGCTTGAACAGACAAGTATCCGGCTAGTTATGTTATATTACATTTTGATTGTAAGAAACTTCTTCCAGAGAGAATATTTCCGTTAAGGGTTCCTTTCCCTGGGTAAGCATGCATTAATGTGCATGTCCGAACTGTGTTTGAAAAAACCACATCATACATAACATCCGGGGGTTCATAATGTGACAAGTAAAAGACATCTTTAGTCCGCCGACCGAATATTCCCTTAAGAAAGCTAGCTTTCGGCTTCACCCAGTCTAAGGTACACATCCGGATGACCCGACAGTAACAATCGCAGAGGTGCTCCCTTTATGACCTAGCCGAACTAACGGGAACGTAGGGCATAAGCATAGGAGCCATGCAACCCAGCTTGGCCAAAATTTAAGTCATATCGATACATATAATGGCGAAGAAAAGGTACATACGTGGAAAAGACACATATGTGGTGAGCTTGATGACCGGAAAATAATAATAATAAGCTTCTGTACAAGAAGCCCCTAGGTATAATTGACATACATATTAAGAATTGTATGCGTCGTGGGTATACGGCTTAGCCGTACAAGAGCTTTACAACTTTAAAAAGGAAAGGTGAAAAGAGAGAAAAATAAATAATGGAAACAAAAAGGGAAAAAGGAGACGAACGTAGATTCTAGCGCTAGGCATAGAATCTTCGGAGTCTGGCCGCGTTCCGTGAGTTCGACTCTAGGCGGTTGTCTGATGCATCATGCAAGAGGTACGCTCCTCCGGTGTGAACTTCGTCAATGATGAAGGGACCCTCCCACTTGGGCTTGAGTTTGTCCTTTTTTTTCTCCGACAAGCGTAGAACGAGTTCGCCAACATTATAAGTCTTGGCCCGTACTTCTCTGCTTTGATATCTGCGGGCCTGTTGTTGATAGAATGTGGAACGGGCTTTTGCGACATCGCGCTCCTCCTCCAGGGCATCTAAGTTGTCCTGCCGATCCAACTCGGCTTCTCTCTCTTCATACACGCGCACTCGAGGTGAGTCATGAATAATGTCGCAGGGTAACACAGCCTCTACGCCGTACACCATGAAGAAAGGTGTATATCCAGTAGAACAATTTGGCGTGGTCCGCAGCCCCCAGAGCACGGAGTCGAGCTCCTCCACCCAGTGCTTGTTTGATTCTTTCAAAGACCGCACTAATCTGGGTTTGATGCCGCTCATAATAAGACCATTAGCTCGCTCGACTTGACCATTGGTTTGTGGGTGGTATACGGAGGCGTAGTCGAGCTTGATGCCCAGATTAGCACACCAGGCTTTCACCTCATCGGCTGTGAAATTGAAGCCGTTGTCGGTGATGATGTTGTGTGGAACACCATAATGGTGCACAACGCCGGATATAAAGTCTATCATTGGCCCGGCTTCGGCCGTTTTAACTGGTTTGGCCTCTATCCACTTAGTGAATTTATCCACCATGACTAATAGATATTTTTTTTCTTATGGCTTCCTCCTTTAAGGGATCTGACCATATCAAGCCCCCAGACCGCAAAAGGCCAAGTGATGGGGATTGTTTGTAGAGCGGTGGGTGGCATATGACTTTGGTTGGCGAAAAGCTGGCATCACACGCAATGTTGGACAAGGTCCTGTGCGTCTGCTCGGGCCGTTGGCCAATAGAAACCTGTACGGAAGGCCTTGCTTACAAGGGCCCGAGCCACGGCGTGGTGACCTCCGAGACCGGCATGAATTTCAGCCAAGAGCTTCCGCCCTTCTTCCTCGGAGATACATCTTTGAAGTACTCCGGTAGCGCTTTTCTTATAGAGTTCTCCCTCGTGAACCTTGTAGGCTTTAGAGCGCCGCACAATGCAACGTGCCTCATTCTGATCCTCAAGAAGCTCTCGCCTATAAAGGTAGGCCAAGAAGAGTTCGGTCCATGGGGCGATGACTGCCATGATGAGATGGGCCGACGGTGTAATTTTGGTGGCTGAGCCCCCGATGATGTCGGTGTGTTCGGAATCTGGGGTTGTACTCGGATCCGGATTGGTATTGCCGCTCTCCCCTTGCCACACCACGGATGGCTTGAAAAGCCTTTTCAAAAAGATGTTAGGTGGGACGGGGTCGTGCTTGGCGCCGATGCGAGCAAGGACATCCCCCGCTTGATTACTTTCTCGAGCCACATGGTGAAACTTG
Source organism: Triticum dicoccoides (assembly GCF_002162155.2). Lineage (NCBI taxonomy): Eukaryota > Viridiplantae > Streptophyta > Magnoliopsida > Poales > Poaceae > Triticum > Triticum dicoccoides. The sequence continues at coordinate 217,926,612 of NC_041383.1, forward strand.
AGCTCCTCGAACCGAGCCGACATTTTGAGAACGGCGTTATGGTAAGCCGCCATCTTCGGATCTTTGGCATCGAAATCTCCATTTATTTGAGATATTGCAAGGTTTGAATCCCCGCGCACTTCCAGGCGTTGTATGCCCATGGAGATGGCCACCCGAGGACCATGCAATAAGGCTTCGTATTCGACTGCATTGTTGGAGTCCGTGAATAATATTTGTAGGACGTACTGAACAGTATCTCCAGTAGGGGATGTTAGGACAACGCCTGCCCCTAGGCCTGCCAGCATTTTGGAGCCGTCGAAGTGCATGATCCAGTTGGAATATGTGACGTACTCTTTAGGGAGTTCGGCCTCTGTCCATTCGGCGACAAAGTCGGCCAGTACTTGAGATTTAATGGCCTGCCGCGGTTTGTATGCAATGTCGAATGGGAGGAGCTCAATGGCCCACTTGACAATCCGGCCAGTGGCATCGTGGTTGTTTATTATGTCATTGAGTGGTACCTCAGAGGCCACCATTATGGAGCATTCTTGAAAGTAGTGTCGTAGCTTTCGGGATGCCATGAAGACTGCGTATGCTATTTTTTGGTAGTGTGGGTACCGGGATTTGCATGGTGTGAGGACAATGGATACGTAGTATACCGGCTTCTGAAGCGGGAATTTGTGTCCGTCCACCTCTCGTTCGATGACGAGCACCGCACTCACGACTTGGTGTGTGGCCGATATGTATAATAACATGGGTTCGCCGACATTTGGCGCGGCCATGATTGGGTTGCTTGCTAGAAGAGCCTTTATTTCTTCCAATCCGGCCATTGCCGCATCCGTCCACTCGAAGTGATCGGTGTGTCGGAGAAGGCGATAGAGTGGCAATGCCTTTTCTCCTAGTCTGGAGATAAAGCGGCTTAAAGCTGCCACACATCCGGATAATTTTTGAACTTGTTTAAGTTCTATTGGCGTAGCCAACTGTGACAAAGCTCGGTTTTAGCTGGGTTTGCCTCAATTCCTCTATTGGAAATGATGAAGCCCGGAAGCTTTCCAGCAGGAACGCCGAAAACACACTTTTCCGGATTGAGCTTGATGTCATATGTTCGGAGGTTGTCGAATGTGAGACGCAGATCGTTTATTAAGGACTCGACGTGCCTAGTTTTGATGACTACGTCATCCACGTATGCTTCAACTGTCTTGCTGGTTTGTTTCTCTAGGCATGTTTGAATCATGCGTTGATAGGTGGCACCGGCGTTTTTGAGCCCGAAAGGCATAGTGTTGAAGCAGAAAGGCCCGTATGGGGTGATAAATGACGTTGCGACCTGATCGGACTCCTTCATTTTGATTTGATGGTATCCGAAGTATGCGTCGAGGAAACACAGTGAGTCGTGTCCTGCGGTAGCATCGATAATCTGATCGATGCCGGGGAGGGGAAAGGGATCCTTAGGGCAGGCCTTGTTAAGGTCTTTGAAATCGACACATAGGCACCAGGATTTATCCTTCTTTGGTATCATTACCAGGTTTGCTAGCCAGTCCGGGTGTTTTATCTCTCTGATGAATCCGGCCTCGAGTAACTGGGCTAGCTCCTCTCCCATGGCTTGCCGTTTAGGTTCAGAGAAGCGCCGTAATGTTTGCTTGTCCGGCTTATATCCCTTCAGTGTGTTTAGGTTGCGTTCAGCCAGCTTGCGTGGGATCCCTAGCATATCAGAAGAGTGCCAGGCGAATATGTCCCAGTTTTCACGTAGGAACGCCCGTAGTGCGGCATCAACCGTGGGGTCCAGCTGTGCCCCGATGGATGCTGTCTTCGTGGAGTCCGTTGGGTGGACCTGGAATTTGACTATTTCGTCTGCTGGTTTAAAGAAGGTGGATTTGGATCGCTTATCGAGGATCACGTCGTCCCTATCCACCATGGTGCGCAACGCGGTTAATTCTTCGGCCGCGAGGGCTTCAGACAATTCCTCGAGGGCCAAGGCGGCGGTTTTGTTTTCTGCGTGGAGTGCTATGTCCGGATCACTGGCAAGGGTGATGAATCCATTGGGCCCAGGCATCTTGAGCTTCATGTACCCGTAATGGGGTATAGCTTGGAAGCTTGCAAATGCATCTCGCCCTAAAAGGGCGTGATATCCACTGTTAAAAGGCGCCACTTGAAAGGTTATCTCTTCGGGCCGATAATTCTCCGGCGTGCGGAATACCACATCGAGTGTGATTTTTTCCGCACATCGCGCCTCCCGACTGGGAATAATTCCTCAGAAGGTCGTGCTACTTTGCTCAATGCGGCTCCTGTCTATTTCCATTTTGTTGAGAGTTTCCTCGTAAATGAGGTTTAGTTTGCTGCCGCCGTCCATGAGCACTTTGGTGAGCCGAAAGCCGTCTACAATTGGACTGAGGACCAATGCGGCTAGTGCCTGGACTGTTCTGAATTTTGGTTTGTCACTGGCATTGAAAGTTATGGCCGTGTCGTTCCAGGGGTTTATTGCTGCAACTTGGCCGCGGAGTGCCCTTTTGCGCCTATTATTTGAGGCGAAAGTCTTGAAGACTGTCAATACTGTAGGGTTGTTGTCTTCCGTGGGATGTTGCTCTGCGGTATTTTTGGTGAGGAGATCCTCGCCGCTCTTGGCCACCTGCTGGAGTATCCAATATGCTCTAAGGCTGTGGGTTGGTATGGTATCCGGTGTTGTGTGTATTTTGCATGGCCTATCGAGCCATCCCTCCAGAACGGTTCCGCGCCCCGTAATGTGCTTTGATTTTTTTTATTGGATCAGGCGACCTACAAGGGTGCATCCTTTTTGTCCGGACGAGGGGTTTAGTGAAAACCGGTGGCTCCCAAGAGGCTGCCTGAGTTTTCCAGGCGCTTTCCATTGCGCAATACTTCTGTACTATGGTTTCCAAGTCAGCGAAGTGTGACACATGACGGCGGGTGATTGCATTGAGGATTCCCTCGTCCGTGCAGTTTGCCGAATAATGAGATTGCATCTTCATCACGGCAGTCTTTGATCTTGTCCTTGACACGGAGGAATCTGGCCCAAAAGTGATGGACTGTTTCTTGGGACTGCTGTGATGTGGGTAAAATCACTTATATCTGTGTGGGTGGGTGGATTTTTAAGTCCGAACCCTGACCCAATCTGGGATCCGGAGCTTGAGAAACTTCTGAGCTTAACAGTTCGGACTCCGGGATACCAACCAATATTTCAGTCCCACAGTCCAACTCTAGGTTCGGAATACAGGGCATGTCTTCCCGCGGGCGAGTATCCGGCTCTGTGAGCTCGGAAATCCCAACATAGTTCGTCCTCAATATAGGGGAAGAGTCGTCGCATTGCTTCTCGACTACCGCTATCTGATGGGTGATCGGCAGAGATTCAATTTCTCTCTGATCGGGTTTAAGCCCGATCCGATCGTAGTCCGTAGCGACTCCCAAGGCGGCGATGTGATCCAGGAGTTCGTTTAAAGATGACAACTCCGTTGGATCCATCTGTGCGGAGTATTCTGAGCTGACGGGGAGGCGATTTTCGATGACCCGAGAAGTCATCGTCGGCCCGACGGCCGAACGGGCGGCCATGGTAAAGCCGCCCAGCCAGAGGGTTTGGCCTGAGGCCAGGGCTCCCCCGGAGGTGATGTTGTCCTTGATAACAAGGCGAGCCATCAAGCCTATCTTCGACGCCACAGTGGAACTCTCAATGAAAGCACCAATGTTGGTGTCAAAACCGGCGGATCTCGGGTAGGGGGTCCCGGACTGTGTGTCTAAGGCTAATGGTAACATGAGGCGGGGGACATAATGTTTACCTAGGTTCGGGCCCTCTCTATGGAGGTATTATCCTACTTCCTGCTTGATTGATCTTAATGAATATGAGTATTACAAGAGTTGATCTACCACGAGATCGTAATGGCTAAACCCTAGAAGCCTAGCCTATGAGATTATGATTGATGTTCTATGGACTAAACCCTCCGGTTTATATAGACACCTGAGGGGGCTAGGGTTACACAAAGTCGGTTATAGAGAAAGGAATCTACATATCTGAATCGCCAAGCTTGCCTTCCACGCAAAGGAGAGTCCCATCTGGTCATGGAACGAAGTCTTCTATCTTGTATCTTCATAGTCCAACAGTCTGGCCCACGTATATAGTCCAGTTGTCCGAGGACCCCTTAATCCAGGACTCCCTCAGTGGGCAAATATGAGAATTGCCCACACATGTGGGCGCAATTACTTCGTGCCACACATCCAATAACTACTGTCATCCCTACTCCGCGCGTGTGGCATGAACAAATCTGCCCACACACCTATGTTAGTTACCGCGTTAGTTACCCCTGTATGGCAACTTTAGTTATCGGGATGGCAAATCTAGTTATAAAAGCATGGCAACTCTCTCTGTTTTGGTTAACTATAGTTATCCACGGGTTGACACTTTAGTTACCCGGGGTTAGTTGCCATGTGTGATCTAACCATAGTTGCCATGTATGGTTAATCAGAATTGTCATGACTGTTTATCTGGTTGCCACGTACGCTCACCTGCAGTTGCCATCTAGAAACGAATCATAGTTGTCATGTTTGTTTACCTAGTTGCCACGTACGCGCAACTGCAGTTGCCATCTAACAACGTACGAGCGTCGTGCGGGTGAAAAGTAATTCTCCCACACACACGTGGACTAGGTGGTGACTGTGTGGGCAGAAACACTGGTTCGCCCACACGGCGCAACTGGCAACCGCGTGTTGCAGGTCGTGCGGGCGAACTCTCCAACGCCCCCACACACGATAATGCCCACGTGGCACTAAAATTCTAATAGATTCCTTTAGGATTCGTGCAAAACAGAATTAACATGGATCAACGTGTGTGGGCAAAGTGCAAACATGCCACACGTGTGGGCGTTATCATTTGGGCAAAAAAGTTTACTATACATAGAAGAAAAGTCCAATGCATATTAGAAAACTTCATGATATATTAAATATTTGTTCATGTGTATTTGAAAAAATGTTCACCGTATATTTAAGAAATTCCTCAATGTGCATTTAAAAAACAGTATTCACCATATATGACAAAAAATTTGGTGTGTATTTTAAAAAGTTCAACATGTGTTAGAACAAAGTTTATAATACATAAAAGTATAGAAAAGAATAAAAAATAAAATAAAATAAGAAGAAAAACAAAAACTGTAAGAGAAAAAGGAAAAGGAAAAAAAGGCAAAAATAAATAATAAATCATAGTATTAGCTACGCTAGTCTACAGGCTCTGTTGGAAAAGGTAGTGCCTAGGAGGCGCTTAGGCACGCCTAGGCGCTAGGCAATGGCCCAACGCCTCGCCTAGGGCATAAGCAGAAGTCTAGGCAGAGGAAATAAGAAATTGTCTATCCAAGCGAGAAATCATGTCATATTGCACTGATATGCCAAAGGGTCCATATTCCAATCATAGTAACTGGTCGTTAACATACTTATATGCCCTAAATTAATAAAATACACATATAATAACCACATATACGCCCTAATAGTAAAAATTATATTATCGCCTAGGCTGTGCCTAGGGCGCTTAAGCACCGCCTAGGCACTAGGCGAAGGCCAACCACCTCGCTTACGCCTACCGCTTTTTCCAACCCTACAGGGGGTGCGAGGGTGGGAGGTGCGCTATGCCCTTAGGGTGGCCATAGTGGGGGTAACATAACTAGTATCATATACTTGGGACTCGAAAACATGCTTATGTGGCAGGAAATTAAAGAAGAGAGAGAAGGTCATAGTAACATAGGTAGATACCGTAACATAATAAATGTTATGCTACTATGTGTCATGCATGACAATAAATGAGACCATCAATGATACTACTTTATGATACTATGCACTATGGATGTAGTATCATACACTAGTATCACATGCATGATACTAGTATATGTTACTCCCCACTATGACCAGCCTTAGTGCTCGCAATAAACACGATGTACAGGAGTGCTGAAAAAAGGAAAATGCATAGGCTATAGACAACATGGAAAAAAGAAAAACAACAAACAAAAATAGAGGTATGTCAACTTAGATATGAGGTATTACCTCACATCTAGATGTGATATAGACGGACCCCTTACCTAAACTCCGCCAAAAAATTTCTGTCGAGCCACCTTGACATCTCCCCTCATCCACTACAACATGATATGCTACCCCGCCTGATGCGAGGCATCCTTCGATCATCCCCATAGATTCTACACGAACGCATCAATCACCACGTGGGCCTAAGACAAGGGCTCGAGCACGCGCAATAGAAACCGATGTGAAATCCTTCCTACTTGACATGCATATGGATACGGGTGAAACTTGGTTGCTATCTCACCAAAATGCTCTATGTGTCGTTAGGTACGAAGACCAACGCCACTAAGCATCTAAGGAGCACCTCAAGGAAGAGAAGGAGTCCAAGAACACGAACACGAAGATCCCAACGCAGACGGAGGTCAACAGCTGGAAGAAGAAGATCTGCCCAGGCGACCCCATGCCCATGGGCTCTCCAGACCCCGTGCACACAGGCTGTCCAGGAAGTATCTGGATACCCCGTGCGCACGAGGCCCCTTGCTGTGATGCTGCTAGCCCGTGCACACGGGCGTGTACCGTGCCCACGGGACCCCGTGCGCACGGGCTCTTCAGGATGGACAGTTGTGATCTCCTGTTTGAGCCCCACTTCGCCTCTCACCTCCGGCAACCTATATAACCCGTACCTAGGCCATTTGTTAGGGTTAGCAAAGACATCTATGAGATATTTGTTAACTTTGCTCCTTCTACCACTCCATTGGAGATCAAGGCCTCTTAGTAGAGGATCCACCTGTGCATTTCAAGACCTCCGTCTTGGAGAAGACTATCCTCAAGACCTCACCTCCATAGGAGTGGGAAGAACCTCTACCCAGTGCTTGTTCCCTTGGATTGTTCATGTATTCTTGTGGATCTCATGTATACTATTCTAGTGGATGTGTGATTTAGATTTTGTTTGAGTGATTTTCCCCTTGTGTTCTTGAGTGTTCCTCTCTTTCCCCACCTTCAAGTGTGAAAAGATCTCCTCTAGGATTTCACCCTATAACACTGCCCTTATCCAGATCGAGGTGGCTGGGCATGGCTGCATGGCCTAATCTGTAGTCCTCAACTCCTTGATCTGGATAGCCCTCAGCCAACTGAGTGCAAAGTTATGGTGATTGTTATCAGGGGCGAAGCCAGGATTGGTTCAAGACCAGGGCCATGCTGCTACAATATTGGTACAATGTATCTACAGTGCACAATATGCTGCTGTTAACGAAGCAATTTTACTTCACGCCCCGGGCCCAGGCCCCCCTGCTTGGGTCCTGGATCCGCCACTGCTTGTTATTTTCTTTTTCAAAAACCCTATTTAGAAGTTTAAAAAATTTAAAAACAATTATGTGGAAACTTGTATGTGTTCACTACGGATCCATGAAATTTTGTTTTAAAAAACTATATAATTTATAAGTTGTACAAAAAAATCTGGCCCAACAAAAAAAAAGCGTCACATTTGAAAATACATATTTTTCCTTTTTTGTATGTCTCATGTGAAAGTAAAATGTTACCAAATTCACATATAATAGAAAAACAAAATTTCATGAATCCGTAGTGAAAGTAAAACTTGTATGTGTGAAAGTTGCCACCGTTTTTTTTTTTGGAAATTGCCAATGGTTTTCTAAAAAACATAAATTATTCGTCACGTGTGAAAGTAGAACTTGTATGTGTTTATATTTTAGAAAAATAAGTTGTAGAAAATGTTTTTTGGAAAACCATTGGCAATTTTCGCCAGCCAACTGTGCCTTTTGTTTTTGTTTTTTTGAGACAAAACTATGCTTTTTGTTAAAAGCCCGGAGCCAGCGTCCCGCTGGTTAGCGCTGGCCTGGGCTGGCAGCCCATTCGGCTTGGATGCATTCCTTGGCCCATGTTGGTTGCTTCATCTGCAACCTGCACATTGACATATCCCTCAAAAAAAAACTGCACATTGACATTACTCAAAAAAAAACATGCACATTGACGAACAACACTTACAAACAGACACACCTCTTCTGCACCCTGAAGCTGACAGTTGCTCTCACATAGGGAGATTAAGGTCGTGATTTGCCTCAACTTAAACTTGTGATTTTTTGCATACTTTGCCGCAAACCCATTCCATCAAATAACACATGCTATTATTCAGCAATGGAAGATATCGAAGTGTGACCGCGATGCCTCGCACAGCTGCGAGAATAAGCATGGCGAGCGGCGCGGCGATGGCCTCCTATCGCCTCTCTGCAGCGCAAGAACGATTATGGAGGAGCGGCGAGGGCTTTGTATCAACGTCGGGCTAAAGATCGAGTCCAACCTCGCCATTGTCGACGAGGCCTTTGTGACACCACGACTGCGTCCCATCACTAACAAGAACACCACGAGCGGGGAGGAGGGAAACTGGAGAGGGAGAGGAGGCGTTTCCTTACGCGTGTTCCAGGTTGGGATGGTGCAGGGAGCGCCCGATGGCGAGTTCCCGTCGGGGTTGCCTGTTGATGGGGAATGAAGAGATGTTGTGCCGTGGAAGGAGAGAGATGATGTCGAGGAAAGAGAGATTAGTCGAACCGGTACCTAGGAGGTCACTTGGCGGTGGCATCTCTTTGTTATTTTGTCGAAACTCATGCCTCAGTGAAGACCCGGTCAAAATCAGCGTGGCCGGTCAAAATAGATCCATCAATCATTCAATCGCTTCCCAGCTATTTTACTCTAGGGAACTTGGTGATATAGGTGATATACAAGATGCTGAGAAGCACAACCAACAAGACAAACACAAAGAATAAAATTTAAAAAAAAAATCCTCACACTGCTGAAGCCCTCACCAGCTGAAATGGTTGTTGACCACGGCAAAGGCAAGGCAATGCCAACATGCGAGTGGCAACAAACTACGGGAAGAAGCCTTTGTCTGCTTCACACCTTCGTCTACTTTGTGAAGGGCATACCTCGTCGCATTACCAGTCATCTATCGCCTAAGGGCAATGGCAATCCGTAAAACCTCCCGCATCCGTCTGCTGATAGGGGGATCAGTCCGCGGACACGGATGCGGGAGGTCGACATCCAATCGTAGCCGTATATATCCGTCCTTCTGGGTTTTTTCCCGGTCTGCACGATCAAGTAGCCGCATGCAAAGGGCACATAAGTTCAAATAGCCACATGCAACACTAGTTTAATTTTTTTTTTCAAATGTTTACATCTCAACATTGTTGTCCCCTTTCACCGCCCACTGATGCTCAATGAGATCTTTCTTGAGCTACTCGTGAGTTGATCGATGCCGAATTTGTTGATGCATTTGTATAAACTCCTCAAATCTTGCCGGATTCTGGTCCGGAAGTTGGGTAGGATCACCCATGTTCTTAAATTCTAGAGTTGCGGCAGCATCGCCACCCACCACCCTCGACGATCATGTTGTGCACGACCACACAACATGTCATCACCTCCCACAAGGTCTCCGAAACCCATTGTTTTGCAGGTCCACGAACAACTGCAAAATGGGCCTGAAGAACTCCCAATGCCCTCTCGACATCCTTTCTAGCTGCTTCTTGTCTTTGGGCAAAGTGAGCCTTTTTCTGGCCAACTGGGTTTGAGATGGTGCTGGCAAAGGTAGCTCATGGAGGATAAATACCGTCAACCAGATAGTAGCCCATGTTGTACTCATGTCCATTGATAGTATAGTGGCAAGGAGGAGCTTTTCCTTCAGTCAGCCTCGCAAACAACGACGATCGTTGCGACATTTTGATGGCATTGCAAGACCCGGGCATGCCAAAGAAAGTGTGCCAAATCCAAAGGTCCTGTGACGCAACTGCTTCAAGAATGATGGTGGACTTCTTAATATGACCTTGATATTGCCCTTGTAAAGCCTTCGGGCAATTCTTCCTTTTCCAATGCATGCAGTCAAGAGATCCAAGCAAACTAGCCACCCTCTTGCTTCTGACATTGCCAGGAGTCTCTCGATGTCTGCCACAGTTTGTTCTCTCAGGAACTAAGGTCCGAACACCTCGACCACGACAGTTGCAAACCTGACCATGGCATCTCCGCATGTGCTCTCACACATCTGTAGGTACTCGTCTGATAGGTCTCCAACATATCTATACTATTTGATTGTTCCGTGCTATTATATTATCCATATTGAATGTTTTATATGCATTTATATGCTATTTTATATGATTTTTGGGACTAACCTATTAACCTAGAGCCCAGTGTCAGTTTCTGTTTTTTTCCTTGTTTTTGAGTTTTACAGAAAAGGAATACCAAACGGAGTCCAATTGACGTGCCAATGTTTGATGATTTTTTATGGACCAAAAAAGCCCCTAGAGTAAAAGAGTTGGGCCAGAAGAGTCCTGAGCCATCCACGAGGGTGGAGGTCGCGCCCTACCCCCCTGGGTGCGCCCCCTATCTTGTGGATGACTCGGAGACCCCCTCTGGCGTGAGACCGACGCCAAAAATTCCTATGAATACAGAAACCTAGATCGGGAGTTCCACCGCCGCAAGCCTCTATAGCCACCAAAAATCAATCGGGACCCTGTTCCGGCACCCAGCCGGAGGGAGGATCCATCACCGGTGGCCATCTTCATCATCCCAGCGCTCTCCATGACGAGGAGGGAGTAGTTCACCCTCGGGGCTGAGGGTATGTATGAGTAGCTATGTGTTTGATCTCTCTCTCTCTCTCTCTCTCTCTCTCTCTCTGTCTTATGTTCTTGATATGGCACGATCTTGATGTACCGCGAGCTTTGCTATTATAGTTGGATCTTATGATGTTTCTCCCCCTCTACCTTCTTGTAATGGATTGAGTTTTCCCTTAGAAGTTATCTTATCGGATTGAGTCTTCAAGGATTTGAGAACACTTGATGTATGTCTTGCATGGGATACCTGTGGTGACAATGGGGTATCCTATTGATCCACTTGATGCATGTTTTGGTGATCAACTTGCGGGTTTCGTGACCTTGGGAATCTATGCATAGGGGTTGGCACACGTTTTCGTCTTGACTCTCCGGTAGAACTTTGGGGCACTCTTTAAAGTTCTTTGTGTTGGTTGAATAGATGAATTTAAGATTGTGTGATGCATATCGTATAATCATACCCATGGATACTTGTGGTGACATTGGAGTATCTAGGTGACATTAGGCTTTTGGTTGATTTGTATCTTAAGGTGTTATTTTACTACGAACTCTAGGGCTGTTTGTGACACTTATAGGAACATCCCAATGGATTGATCGGAAAGAATAACTTTGAGGTGGTTTCGTACCCTACAATAATCTCTTCGTTTGTTCTCTGCTATTAGTGACTTTGGACTGACTCTTTGTTGCACGTTGAGGGATTGTTATATGATCTATTTATGTTATCATTGTTGAGAGAACTTGCACTAGTGAAAGTATGAACTCTAGGCGTTGTTTCGGAGCATTGCAATAACGTTTTCTCGCACTTTTGTTACTTGCAATATTTTCAGAATACAAAAACCCATATCTACCACCCATATTGCACTTGTATCACCATCTCTTCACCGAACTAGTGCACCTATACAATTTACCATTGTATTGGGTGTGTTGGGGACACAAGAGACTCTTTGTTATTTGGTTGCAGGGTTGTTTGAGAGAGACCATCTTCATCCTACGCCTCCCATGAATTGATGAACCTTAGGTCATCCACTTGAGGGAAATTTGCTACTGTCCTACCAACCTCTACACTTGGAGGCCCAACATCATCTACAAGAAGAAGGTTGCATAGTAGACATCAAGCTCTTTTCTGGCGCCGTTTCCAGGGAGGTTAGTGCTTGAAGGTATATCTTTAGATCTTCCAATCGAATCTTTTAGTTTCTTGTTTTATCACTAGTTTAGTTTACAAAAGAAAGGTACAAAAAAATGGAATTGAGGGTGCCTCATATGCTTCATCTTTTTAATGTCTTTCGTGAAAATAAGGATTCCGATAATTGTGCCAAAGTGTTAGAAGAAGAATGCAATAAAATGTTTGGCACTAAATATTTGAATGATGAGTATGATTGCAATGTTGTTAGTATGAATTCCTTGAATATCCATGATGCTAATGATATGCAAAGTCACAAGCTTGGGGATGCTATGTTTGATGAAGATGGTATTTTTAGTCCCCCAAGTTTTGATGAGAATATTTATTATGATCATAGCATGCCTCCTATTTATGATGATTATATTGATGAAAGTGGATTTGGAGAGGTCATGACTTTATTTAGTGATGAATCCACTATTTCGGAAGAGGTTCCAATTGATTATGAGAACAAAGTTGCTATCTATGATGATTATTGTGATGACATGTATGCTATAAAGAATAATGATAACCATGAAACTTGTCATCTTGATTTTAATTTTCAATTGGATTATGCCTCACATGATAGTTATTTTGTTGAGTTTGCTCCCACTACTATTCATGAGAATAAATTTGCTTATGTGGAGTGTAGTAAAATTTCTATGCATGTAGATCATGAAAATAATGCTTTATGTGATGGTTATATTGTTGAATTCATTCATGATGCTACTGAAAATTATTATTAGGGAGGAATATATTCTTGTAGGAATTGCGATATTATCAAGTTTCCTCTCTCTATGTGTTGAAAATCTTGGAGTTATGCTTGTTTTGCTTTCCTATGCTAGTTGATTCTTGTTCCCATAAGTTGTTTGCTCACAAAATCCCTATGCATAGGAAGTGGGTTAGGCTTAAATGTGCTAGTCATATTCTTCATGATGCTCTCTTTATGTTTCAAATCTTATCTTTCATGTGAGCATCATTGATATCATCATGCCTAGCTAAAAAGGCATTAAAGAAAAGCGCTTGTTGGGAGACAACCCAATATTTACCCTTACTGTTTTTGTGTGTTTACATGGTTATGATACTGTAGTAATCATGTTTTATAGCTTTTGTTTCAATAAAATGCCTAGTAAGACCTTTAGGATAGCTTACGGTGATAGTTGTGTTGATCCTGCTGAAAATCAGAAACTTTTTCCCTCAGTAAATTAGTTTTGATAATTCACAGAAACGTGATTTTGATATGATTCTTTTCTATATGTATTTGTACACAAATTTCTCAGGTTTTCCTAATTTGGTAGGATTTTTAGAGTTACATAAGTACTCGAGAGTTACAGATTACTACAGACAGTTCTGTTTTTGACAGATTATGTTTTCTATTTGTTGGTTGCTTATTTTTATGAATCTATGAGTAGTATCGGAGGGTATGAACCATAGAGAAGTTTGAATACAATAGATATTACACCAATATGAATTTATAATGAGTTCACAACAGTACCAAAACTGGTGATTTATTTTCTTATACTAACGGAGCTTACGAGTTTTCTGTTGAGTTTTGTGTTGTGAAGATCTCAAGTTTTGGGTAAAGATTCGATGGACTATAGAATAAGGAGTGGCAAGAGCCTAAGCTTGGGGATTCCCAAGGCACCCCAAGGTAATATTCAAGGACAACCAAGAGCCTAAGCTTGGGGATGCCCCAGAAGGCATCCCCTCTTTCGTCTTCGTTCATCGGTAACTTTACTTGGAGCTATATTTTTATTCAGCACATGATATGTGTTTTGCTTGGAGCATCATTTTTTTAATTTTGTTTTGCTTGCTGTTTGAGAAATATCCCAAGATCTGAGTTTCTTAAATGTTAAAGAGTCTTCACATAGTTACATAATTATTCGACTACTCATTGATCTTCACTTATATCTTTCGGAGTAGTTTATCGTTTGCTCTAGTGCTTCACTTATATCTTTTAGAGCACGTCGGTGGTTTTATTTTGAAGAAATAGATGAACTCTCATGCTTCACTTATATTATTTTGAGAGTATTAAACATCCTATTAATTTGCTTTAGTTATGAATTTCGTCCTAATATGATGGGCAGCCAAGAGGGATATAATAAAAACTTTCATATGAAGTGCATTGAATACTATGAGAAGTTTGATTCTTTATGATTGTTTTGAGATATGAAGATGGTGATATTAGGGTCATGCTAGTGGAGTAATTGTGAATTTTAGAGATACTTGTGTTAAGGTTTGTGATTCCTGTAGCATGCACGTATGATGAACCGTTATGTGATGAAGTTGGAGCATGATTTATTTATTGATTGTCTTCCTTATGAGTGGCGGTTGGGGATGAGCGATGGTATTTTCCTACCAAACTATCCCCCTAGGAGCATGCACGTAGTACTTTGTTTTGATAACTAATAGATTTTTGCAATAAGTATGTGAGTTCTTTTATGACTAATGTTGAGTCCATGGATTATACGCACTCTCACCCTTCCACCATTGCTAGCCTCTCTTGTACCACGCAACTTTCACCGGTACCATACACCCACCATATACCTTCCTCAAAACATCCACCACACCTACCTATTATGGCATTTTCATAGCCATTCTGAGATATATTGCCATGCAACTTTGCACCGTTCCATTTATTATGACATGCTTCATCATTGTCATATTGCTCTGCATGATCATGTAGTTGACATCGTATTTGTGGCAAAACCACCTTTCATAATTCTTTCATACATGTCACTCTTGATTCATTGCACATCCCGGTACACCGGCGGAGGCATTCATATAGAGTCATATTTTGTTCTAAGTATCGAGTTGTAATTCTTGAGTTCTAAGTAAATAAAAGTGTGATGATCTTCATTATTAGAGCATTGTCCCAGTGAGGAAAGGATGATGGAGACTATGATTCCCCCACAAGTCGGGATGAGACTCCGTACAAAAAACAAAATAAAAATGAAAAAAGAGGCTAAAAAAGAGAAGGCCAAAAAAAAGAGAAACAAAAAAAATCAGAGAAATAGAGAGAAGGGGCAATGCTACTATCCTTTTACCACACTTGTGCTTCGAAGTAGCACCATGATCTTCATGATAGAGAGTCTCCTATGTTGTCACTTTCATATACTAGTGGGAATTTTTCATTATAGAACTTGGCTTGTATATTTCAATGATGGGCTTCCTCAAAGTTCCCTAGGTCTTCGTGAGCAAGCGAGTTGGATGCACACCCACTTAGTTTCTTTTTGAGCTTTCATACACTTATAACTCTAGTGCATCCGTTGCATGGCAATCCCTACTCACTCACATTTATATCTATTGATGGGCATCTCCATAGCCCGTTGATACTCCTAGTTGATGTGACACTATATTCTTCCTTTTTGTCTTCTCCACAACCACCACATTCTATTCCACCTATAGTGCTATATCCATGGCTCACGCTCATGTATTGCGTGAAGATTGAAAAAGTTTGAGAACATAAAATGTATGAAACAATTGCTTGGATTGTCATTGGGGTTGTGCATGATTAAATACTTTGTGTGATGAAGATAGAGCATAGTCAGACTATATGATTTTGTAGGGATAGCTTCCTTTGGCCATGTTATTTTGAGAAGACATGATTGCTTTGTTAGTATGCTTGAAGTATTATTATTTTGATGTCAATATTAAAGATTTGTTTTGAATCTTATGGATTTGAATATTCTTGCCACAATAGAGAAGATTACATGGATAAATATGTTAGGTAGCATTCCACATCAAAAATTCTGTTTTTATCATTTACCTACTCGAGGAGGAGCAAGAATTAAGCTTGGGGATGCTTGATACGTCTCCAACGCATCTGTAATTTTTTATTGTTCCATGCTATTATATTATCAATCTTGGATGTTTTATATGCATTTATATGCTATTTTATATGATTTTTGGGAGTAACCTATTAACCTAGAGCCTAGTGCCAGTTTTTGTTTTTTCCTTGTTTTTGAGTTTTGCAGAAAAGGAATACCAAACGGAGTCCAATTGACCTGCCAATTTTTGATGATTTTTTATGGACCAAAAGAAGCCCCAGAAGTAAAAGAGTTGGGCCAGAAGAGTCCCGAGCCATCCACGAGGGTGGAGGTCGCGCGCTACCACCTGGGCGCGCCCCCTATCTCGTGGATGACTGCTACCTCTTGAGCACTGCGTTGGTTTTCCCTTGAAGAGGAAAGGGTGGTGCAGCAGAGTAGCGTAAGTATTTCCTCAGTTTTTGAGAACCAAGGTATCAATCCAGTAGGAGGCTCCTCAAAAGTCCCACACACCTACACAAACAAACAAGAACCTCGCAACCAACGCGATAAAGGGGTTGTCAATCCCTTCACGGTAACTTGCGAAAGTGAGATCTGATAGAGATAATAAGATAAGATAAATATTTTTGGTATATTTATGATATAGATTGGAAATTAAAAGATGCAAATAAAAGTAGATGGGAAACTTATATGATAAAAGTAGACCCGGGGGCCATAGGTTTCACTAGTGTCTTCTCAGAAGAAAGCATAAGTATTACGGTGGGTGAACAAATTACTGTCGAGCAATTGATAGAAAAGTGCATAGTTATGAGAATATCTAGGCATGATCATGTATATAGGCATCACGTCCGCAAAAAGTAGATCGAAACGATTCTGCATCTACTACTATTACTCCACACATCGACCGACTCCTGCCTGCATCTAGAGTATTAAGTTCATGAAGAACAGAGTAACGCATTAAGAAAGATGACATGCTTTAGAGGGATAAACTCAAGCAATATGATATAAACCCCATCTTTTTATCCTTGATGGCAACAATACAATACGCCTTGCTGCCCCTGCTGTCATTGGGAAAGGACACCGCAAGATTGAACCCAAAGCTAAGCACTTCTCCCATTGCAAGAAAGATCAATCTAGTAGGCCAAAGCAAACTGATAATTTGAAGAGACTTGCAAAGATAACCAATCATACATAAAAGAATTCAGAGGAGATTCAAATATTTCTCATAGATAAACTTGATCATAAACCCACAATTAATCGGATCTCGACAAACACACCGCAAAAAGAGTTACATTGAATAGATCTCCAAGAAGATCAAGGAGAACTTTGTATTGAGATTCAAAGAGAGAGAAGTAGCCATCTAGCTAATAACTATGGACCTGAAGGCCTATGGTAAACTACTCACAACTCATCGGAGAGGCCTTGGAGATGATGTAGAGGCCCTCCGAGGTCGATTCCCCCTCCGGCGGAGCGCCGGTGAAAGCTCCAAGATGGGATCTCGCGGATACAGAAGGTTGCGGCGGTGGAATTAGGTTTTCGTGGTGCTCCTGGATGTTTTCAGGGTACGGGAGTATATATAGGCGAAGGAAGTACGTCGGTGGAGCAATGAGGGGCCCACGAGTGTGGGGGGCGCGCCCACCCCCTTAGGGTGCACCGGGCACCCTCGTGGCCGCCTCGTTTGCAGCTTGACGTCCACTCCGGGTCTCTTGGATTGCGTTTGTTCTGAAAAGATCGCTCCCGAAGGTTTCATTCCGTTTGGACTCCATTTGATATTCCTTTTCTTCGAAACACTGAAATAGGCAAAAAAACGGGAATTCGGGCTGGGCCTCCGGTTAGTAGGTTAGTCCCAAAAATTATATAAAAGTGTAAAGTAAAGCCCATAAACATCCAAAACATGTAATATAATAGTATGGAACAATAAAAAATTATAGATACGTTGGAGACGTATCAAGCATCCCCAAGCTTAATTCCTGCTCGTCCTCGAGTAGGTAAATGATAAAAACAGAATTTTTGATGTGGAATGCTACCTAGCATAATTCTCAATGTAATTTTATTTATTGTGGCATGAATGTTCAGATCCAAATGATTCAAAATAAAAGTTCATATTGACATAAGAAATAGTAATACTTCAAGCATACTAACAAAGCAATCATGTCTTCTCAAAATATCATGGCATTAGAAGGTTGATCGCTACAAAATCAAATAGTTAGGCTATGTTTCATTTTCATTACACAAAATACACCCATCAAGAACAACCCTGGTTTCAGCCAAGCAATTGGTTCATACTTTTTAACGTGCTTCAGCTTTTTTCAACTCTCACGCAATACATGAGCGTGAGCCATGGATATAGCACTACGGGTGGAATAGAATATGATGATGGAGATTGTGTGGAGAAGACAAAAAAGGAGAAAGTCTCACATTGACGAGGATAATCAACGGGCTATGGAAATGCCCATCAATTGGTGTCAACATGAGGAGTAGGGATTGCCATGCAACAGATGCACTAGAGCTATAAATGTATGAAAGCTCAACAAAAGAAATTAAGTGGGTGTGCATCCAACTTTCTTGCTCAAGAAGACCTAGGGCATTTTGAGGAAGCCTCGTTGGAATATACAAGCCAAGTTCTATAATGAAAAATTCCCACTAGTATATGAAAGTGACAATAAATGAGACTCTCTATATGAAGAACATGGTGCTACTTTGAAGCACAAGTGTGGAAAAAAAGATAGTAACATTGTCCCCTTTTTATTTAATTTATTTTTCTTTTTTCTTTTCCCCCCTTTTTGGGGCCTTTCTTTTTTTTTTTCTATTTTTTTTCTTTGGCCTTTCCTTTTTTTGGCCTTTTTGTATAAGGGACAATGCTCTAATAATGATGATCATCACACTTCTATTTATTTACATCTCATGAATTACAACTCAAAATTAGAACAAGATATGACTCTATATGAATGCCTCCAGCGGTGTACCGGGATGGGAAATGAATCAAGAGTGACATGTATGAAAAATTATGAAGGTGGCTTTGCCACAAATACGATGTCAACTACATGATCATGCAAGGCAATATGACAATGATGATGCGTGTCATGATAAATGGAACGGTGGAAAGTTGCATGGCAATATATCTCGGAATGGCTATGGAAATGCCATAATAGGTAGGTATGGTGGTGTTTTGAGGAAGATATAAGGAGGTTTATGTGTGATAGAGCGTATCATATCACAGAGTTTGGATGCATCGGCGAATTTTGCACCAACTCTCAAGGTGAGAAAGGGCAATGCACGGTACCGAAGAGGCTAGCAATGATGGAAAGGTAAAAGTGTGTATATAATCCATGGACTCACATTAGTCATAAAGAACTCATATACTTATTGCAAAAGTTTTATTAGCCCTCGAAGCAAAGTACTACTACGCATTCTCCTAGGGGAAGGGTTGGTAGGAGTTAACCATCGCGCGATCCCGACCTCCACACATAAGGAAGGCAATCAAAAGAGCATCCTATGTAACAAATTTGTTACACAAATTTTACAATACGTGCATGCTACGGGACTTGCCAACTTCAACACAAGTATTCTTTAAATTCACAATTACCTAACTATCATGACTCTAATATCACCACATCTATATCTCAAAACAATTATCAAGCATCAAATTGATCATAGCATCCAATTCACTTCCTATGATAGTTTTTATTATACCCAACTTGGATGCCCATCATTCTAGGACCAATTTTATAACCATAGAGAATACCATGCTGTTATAAAAGACTCTCAAAATAATATAAGTGAAGCATGACAGATCAACAATTTCTACAAAATAAAGCCACCGCCGTGCTCTAAAAGATATAAGTGAAGTACTAGAGCAAAACTATCTAGCTCAAAAGATATAACTGAAGCACATAAAGTATTCTAATAAATTCCAAATCATGTGGGTTTCTCCCAAAAGGTGTGTACATCAAGGATGATTGTGGTAATCTAAAAAGCAAAGACTCATATCATACAAGACGCTCCAAGCAAAACACATATCACGTGGCGAATAAAAATATAGCTCCAAGTAAAGTTACCGATAGACGAAGACGAAAGAGGGGATGCCTTCTGGGGCATCCCCAAGCTTAGGCTTTTGGTTATACTTGAATATCTTGGGGTGCCATGGGAATCCCCAAGCTTAGGCTCTTGCCACTACTTATTCCATAGTCCATCAAATCTTTACCCAAAACTTGAAAACTTCACAACACAAAACTCAACAGGAAATCTCATAAGCTCCGTCAGTGCAAGAAAGAAAAACCACCCATAAGGTATTGTAATGAACTCATTATTTATTTATATTGGTGTTAAACATACTATATTCCAACTTCTCTATGGTTCATACCCCCGATACTAGCCATAGATACATTAAAATAAGCAAACAACACACGAAAAGCAGAATCTGTCAAAAACAGAACAATCTGTAGCAATCTGTTACTTTCAAATACTTATGGAACTCAAATCCTACCAAAATAGGAAGCCCTAGGAAATTTGTCTATTGATCTACTACAAAAAGAATCAACGCAAAATCACGTTTGTGTGATTTACTAAAATTATTTTCATGCGTGAAAAAGTTTCTGTTTTTTAGCAGAATCAAATTAACTATCACCGTAGGTTATCCTATAGGTTCTACTTGGCACAAACACTAATTAAAACATTAAAACACATATAAACAGAAGCTAGATGAAATATTTATTACTAAACAGAAGCAAAAAGCAAGAAACAAAAATAAATTTGGGTTGCCTCCCAACTAGCACTATCGTTTAACGCCCCTAGCTAGGCATAAAAGCGAGAATAGATCTAAGTAGTACCATCTTTAGCATTCAATTCATAAGTGGCACGCATAATAGATTCATAAGGTAATTTAACTTTCTTTCTTGGAAAGTGTTCCATGCCTTTCCTTAATGGAAATTGGAATCTAATATTCCCTTCCTTCATATCAATAATTGCACCAATCATTCTAAGGAAAGGTCTACCAAGAATAATAGGACATGAAAGATTGCAATCTATATCAAGAACGATAAAATCTACGGGCACATAATTCCTATTTGCAACAATAAGGACATCATTGATCCTTGTCATAGGTTTCTTAATGATGGAATCCGCAAGGTGCAAGTTTAAAGAGCAATCATCAAAATCATGGACACCTAACACATCACATAAAGTTTTCGGAATTGTGTAAACACTAGCACCCAAATCACACAAAGCATAGCACTCATGATCTTTAATTTTAATTTTTATAGTAGGTTCCCACTCATCATAATATTGCATCAAGGTATCAACAATATGTTTGGTAAAGGCTTTATTTTGACTATAAGCATGAGGAGAATTCAACACGGATTGTAACAAGGAAATACAATCTATTAAAGAACAATTATCATAATTAAATTCCTTGAAATCCATAATAGTGGGTTCAATGCTATGTAAAGTTTTGACCTCTCCAATCCCACTTTTACCAAATTTAACATCAAGATCTAAAAACTCTGAATCATTGGGACGCCTTTTAACTAAAGTTGAATCATCTCCAGTCCCATCATTATCAAAATTCATATTGCAAAACAAGGATTTAATAGGGGATACATTAATAACTTTTAGATCTTCATCATTATTTTCCCCTAACCCTTCTGGTTTGGCAGCCATCTTTTTAACTAAGGTGGCTTGCTTATCAGAGATTTGGGCTATTGATTTTTCAAGACGAGCAATCTGAGAATTCAAACCGTAAAATTCCTTGGACATATCATCAAGCTCTTTATTCATGTATTCCATAAAGCTCTTTTGTTCTTTAAGCTCTTTTCTAAAGAAATTATTATGCTCAAATTGTAAAGTCATAAAGCTTCTAATATTTAATTCAATCTCTTCCAATCTTTTAAGATGGAGATCAACGTTCTTAGGCAAAGCCATAAGGGTAAACAGGCACACAGAGGCAAGCGAAAAAGAGAGGCGAACAAAAAAGAGAGGGCGAATAAAATGGCAAGGGTGAAGTGGGGGAGAGGAAAACGAGAGGCAAATGGCAAATAATGTAATGCGAGGGAGATGAGTTTGTGATGGGTACTTGGTATGTCTTGACTTGAGAGAATACCTCCCCGGCAACGGCGCTAGAAATCCTTCTTGCTACCTCTTGAGCACTGCGTTGGTTTTCCCTTGAAGAGGAAAGGGTGATGCAGCAATGTAGAGTAAGTAATTCCCTCAGTTTTTGAGAACCAAGGTATCAATCCAGTAGGAGGCTCCTCAAAAGTCCCATGCACCTACACAAACAAACAAGAACCTCGCAACCAACGCGATAAAGGGGTTGTCAATCCCTTCACGGTAACTTGCAAAAGTGAGATCTGATAGAGATAATAAGATAAGATAAATATTTTTGGTATTTTTATGATATAGATTGGAAAGTAAAAGATGAAAATAAAAGAAGATGGGAAACTTATATGATTAAAGATAGACCCGGGGGCCATAGGTTTCACTAGTGGCTTCTCTCTAGATAGCATAAGTATTACGGTGGGTGAACAAATTACTGTCGAGCAATTGATAGAAAGGTGCATAGTTATGAGAATATCTAGGCATGATCATGTATATAGGCATCACATCCGCAACAAGTAGATCGAAATGATTCTGCATCTACTACTATTACTCCACACATCGACCGACTCCTGCCTGCATCTAGAGTATTAAGTTCATGAAGAACAGAGTAACGCATTAAGAAAGATGACATGATGTAGAGGGATAAACTCAAGCAATATGATATAAACCCCATCTTTTTATCCTTGATGGCAACAATACAATACGTGTCGTGCTGCCCCTGCTTTCACTGGGAAAGGACACCGCAAGATTGAACCCAAAGCTAAGCACTTCTCCCATTGCAAGAAAGATCAATCTAGTAGGCCAAACCAAACTGATAACTCGAAGAGACTTGCAAAGATAACCAATCATACATAAAAGAATTCAGAGGAGATTCAAATATTTCTCATAGATAAACTTGATCATAAACCCACAATTCATCGGATCTCGACAAACACACCGCAAAAAGAGTTACATCAAATAGATCTCCAAGAAGATCGAGGAGAACTTTGTATTGAGATTGAAAGAGAGAGAGAAGAAGCCATCTAGCTAATAACTATGGACCCGAAGGTCTGTGGTAAACTATTCACAACTCATCGGAGAGGCCTTGGAGATGATCTAGAGGCCCTCCATGGTCGATTCCCCCTCCGGCAGAGCGCTGACGAAGGCTCCAAGATGGGATCTCACGGATACAGAAGGTTGCGGTGGTGGAATTAGGTCTTCGTGGTGCTCCTGGATGTTTTCAGGGTATGGGAGTATATATAGGCGAAGGAAGTACGTCGATGGAGCAACGAGGGGCCCACGAGGGTGGGGGCGGGGCGCCCACCCCCTTAGGCCGCACCGGGCACCCTCGTGGCCGCCTCGTTTGCAGCTTGATGTCCACTCCAAGTCTCCTGGATTGCGTTTGTTCCAAAAAGATCGCTCCTGAAGGTTTCATTCCGTTTGGACTTTATTTGATATTCCTTTTCTTCGAAACACTGAAATAGGCAAAAAAAAAACAGGAATTAGGAGAATTATGTGATGGACATGACCCATCCGTTAGCTTAGCATTATGATCATGTTAGTTTCATTGCTACTGCTTTCTTCATGACTTATACAAGTTCCTCAGACTAAGAGATTATGCAACTCCCGAATACCGGAGGAACACTTTGTGTGCTACCAAATGTCACAACGTAAAAGGGTGATTATAAAGGTGCTCTAAAGGTGTCTCCAAAGGTGTTTTTTGGGTTGGCATATCTCGAGATTAGGATTTGTCACTCTGTGTTTCGTAGAAGTATCTCTGGGCCCTCTCGGTAATACTCAACACTATAAGCCTCGCAAGCGTTGTGACTAATGAGTTAGTTGCGGGATGAAGTATTATGGAATGAGTAAAGAGACTTGCCGGTAATGAGATTCAACTAGGTATTGAGATACCGACAATCGAATCTCGGGCAAGTAACATACCGATGACAAAGGGAACAACGTATGTTGTTATGCGGTTTGACTGATAAAGATCTTCATAGAATATGTAGAAACTAATATGAGCATCCAGGTTCCGCTATTGGTTATTGACTAGAGACATACC
Organism: Triticum dicoccoides; assembly: GCF_002162155.2. Classification (NCBI taxonomy): domain Eukaryota; kingdom Viridiplantae; phylum Streptophyta; class Magnoliopsida; order Poales; family Poaceae; genus Triticum; species Triticum dicoccoides. Next base: position 217,950,255 of record NC_041383.1, read on the forward strand.
TCGGTCATGTCTACATAGTTCTCAAACCTGTAGGGTCCGCACGCTTAACGTTCGGTGACGATTGGCATTATGAGTTTATGTGTTTTGATGTACCGAAGGTAGTTCGGAGTCCCGGATGTGATCACGAACATGACGAGGAGTCTCGAAATGGTCTAGACATAAAGGTTGATATATTGGATGGCTATATTCGGACACCGGAAGTGTTTTGGGTGATCTCGGAGAAAACCGAAGTGCTGGAGGGGTTACCGAAACCCCCCGGGGAAGTATTGAGCCTTAGTGGGCCTTAGGGGAGAGAGAGGGCAGCAGCCCAAGAGGTGCCCCCCAAGGGGAGTCCGAATTGGACTAAGGGAGGGGGCGCATCCCCTCTTTCCCTCTCCCTCTCCCTCTCCTTCCTTCCCCCTTCCCCCTCCTAGTTGGACTAGGAAAGGGGGAGTCCTACTCCTACTAGAAGGAGGACTCATCCCCTCCTTGGCGCGCCCAAGGGCCGGCCGGCCTCCCCCCTTGCTCCTTTATATACGGGGGCAGGGGGCACCCTAGGACACACAAGTTGACATTGTTTAGCCATGTGCAGTGCCCCCCTCCAAGTTACACACCTCAGTCATATCGTCATAATGCTTAAGCGAAGCCCTACACGGTAACTTCATCATCACCGTCACCACGTCGTCGTGCTGACGAAACTCTCCCTTGGCCTCAACTGGATCAAGAGTATGAGGGACGTCCCCGAGCTGAATGTGTGCTGATCGCGGAGGTACCGTACGTTCGGTGCTAAGATCGGTCGGATCGTGAAGACGTATGACTACATCAACCGCATTGTCATAACACTTCCGGTTTCGGTCTACGAGGGTACATGGACACACTCTCCCCTCTCGTTGCTATGCATCACATAGATAGATCTTGCGTGATCGTAGGAATTTTTTTGAAATTACCACGTTCCCCAACAGTGGTATTAGAGCCAGGTTTATGCATAGATGTTATATGCACAAGTAGAACACAAAGAGTTGTGGGCGATAATAGTCATACTGCTTACCAGCATGTCATACTTTGATTCGGCGGTATTGTTGGATGAAGAAGCTTAGACCGACATTACGCGTACGCTTACGCGAGACTGGTTCTACCGACGTGCTTTGCACATAGGTGGCTGGTGAGTGTCTGTTTCTCCAACTTTAGTTGAATTAAGTGTGGCTACGCCTGGTCCTTGTTGAAGGTTAAAACAACACACTTGACGAAAAATCGTTGTGGTTTTGATGTGTTGGTAAGAACGGTTCTTGCTAGAAGCCCGTAGCAGCCACGTAAAACTTGCAACAACAAAGTAGAGAACGTCTAACTTGTTTTTGCAGGGCTTACTGTGATGTGATATGGTCAAGCATGATGTGATATAAATTGTTGTATGAGATGATCATGTTTTGTAACAAAGTTATCGGCAACTGGTAGGAGCCATATGGTTGTCGCTTTATTGTATGCAATGCAATCACCATGTAATTGTTTTACTTTATCACTAAGCGGCAGCGATAGTCATAGTAACAATAGGTGGCAAAACGACAACGATGCTACGATGGAGATCAAGGTGTCGAGTCGGTGACGTTGGAGATCATGACGATGCTTCGGTGATGGAGATCATGAGCACAAGATGATAATGGCCATATCATGTCACATATTTTGATTGCATGTGATGTTTATCCTTTATGAATCTTATTTTGCTTAGAACGTCGGTAGCATTATAAGATGATCCCTTACTATATTTCAAGGTACAAGTGTTCTATCTGAGTATGCACCGTTGCTACAGTTCGTCCTGCCGAGACAACACGTGATGATCAGGTGTGATAAGCTCTACGTTCACATACAATGGGTGCAAGCCAATTTTGCACACGCAGAAACTCGGGTTAAACTTGACGAGCCTAGCATATGCAGATATGGCCTCGGAACACTGAGACCGAAAGGTCGAGCGTGAATCATATAGTAGATATGATCAACATAGTGTTGTTCACCGTTGAAAACTACTCCATCTCACGTAATGTCTATCAAGTGGGAGTTCTTAAGTAATATGGTTAATTGAACTTTAATTTATCATGAACTTAGTACCTGATAGTATTTTGCATGTGTATGTTGTGGTAGATCAATGGCCCATGCTACCATTCCTTTGAATTTTAACGCGTTCCTAGAGAAAGCTAAGTTGAAAGATGATGGCAGCAACTACACGGACTGAGTCCATAACTTGAGGATTATCCTCATTGCTGCACAGAAGAATTACGTCCTGGAAGCACCGTTAGGTGTACCACCCGCGCCCACAACTACAGACATTGTGAATGCCTGGCAAACACGTGTTGATGACTACTCGATAGTTCAGTGTGCCATGCTTTACAGCTTAGAATCGGGACTTCAACGATGTTTTGAACGTTATGGAGCATATGAGATGTTCCAAGAGTTGAAGTTAATATTTCAAGCAAATGCCCGAGTTGAGAGATATGAAGTCTCCAGCAAGTTCAACATCTGTAAAATGGAGGAGAATAGTTCTGCCAGTGAACACATACTCAGAATGTCTGGGTACCACAACCACTTGACTCAACTGGGAGTTAATCTTCCTGATGATAGTGTCATTGACAGAGTTCTTCAATCACTGCCACCAAGCTACAAAAGCTCCGTGATGAACTATAATATGCAAGGGATGGACAAGACTATTCCTGAGCTCTTCGCGATGCTAAAGGCCGCGGAGGTAGAAATAAAAAAGGAGCATCAAGTGTTGATGGTCAATAAGACCACTAGTTTCAAGAAAAAGGGCAAAGGGAAGAAAGGAAACTTCAAGAAGAACAGCAAAAGGTTGCTGCTCAAGAGAAGAAACCCAAGTCTGGACCTAAGCCTGAAACTGAGTGCTTCTACTGCAAAGGGACAGGTCACTGGAAGCGGAACTGCCCAAGTATTTGGCGGACAAGAAGGATGGCAAAGTGAAAGGTATATTTGATATACATGTTATTGATGTGTACTTAACTAATGCTCGCAGTAGCGCCTGGGTATTTGATACTGGTTCTGTTGCTCATATTTGCAACTCGAAACAGGGGCTACGGATTAAGCGAAGATTGGCTAAGGACGAGGTGACGATGCGCGTGGGAAATGGTTACAAAGTCGATGTGATCGCGGTCGGCACGCTGCCTCTACATCTACCTTCGGGATTAGTTTTAGACCTGAATAATTGTTAGTTGGTGCCAGTGTTGAGCATGAACATTATATCTGGATCTTGTTTGATGCGAGACGGTTATTTATTTAAATCAGAGAATAATGGTCGTTCTACTTATATGAGTAATATCTTTTATGGTCATGCACCCCTGCTGAGTGGTCTATTTTTGTTGAATCTCGATAGTAATGATACACATATTCATAGTGTTGAAGCCAAAAGATTGAATTTTAATAATTATAGGGCAACTTATTTGTGGCACTGCTTTGGGTCATATCGGTATAAAACGCATGAAGAAACTCCATACTGATGGACTTTTGGAATCACTTGATTATGAATCACTTGGTGCTTGAAAACCGTGCCTTATGGGCAAGATGACTAAAAATCTGTTCTTCGGAACAATGGAACGAGCTACTGACTTGTTGGAAATAATACATACCGATGTATGCGGTCCAATGAGTATTGATGCTCGTGGTGGGTATCGTTATTTTCTTACCTGTGCAGATGATTTGAGAAGATATGGTTATATCTACTTACTGAAACATAAGTCCGAAACATTTGAAAAGTACAAAGAATTTCAGAGTGAAGTGGAAAATCATCGTAACAAGAAAATAAAGTTTCTATGATCTGATCGTGGAGGAGAATATTTGAGTTACGAGTTTGATCTTCATTTGAAACAACATGGGATAGTTTCACAATTAACACCACCTGGAACACCACAGCGAAATGGTGTGTCCGAACATCGTAACCGTACTTTATTAGATATGGTGCGTTCTATGATGTCTCTTACTTATTTACCGCTATCGTTTTGGGGTTATGCTCTAGAGACGGCTGCATTCACTGTAAATAGGGCACCATCAAAATCCGTTGAGACGGCGCCTTATGAACTGTGGTTTGGCAAGAAATCAAAGTTGTCATTTCTTAAAGTTTGGGGCTGCGATGCTTACGTGAAAAAGCTTCAACCTGATAAGCTCGAACCCAAATCGGAGAAGTGCGCCTTCATAGGTGATAACCCACAAGTGTAGGGCAGCTTTCGAGGGTAAAGTATTCAACCCAAATTTATTGATTCGACACAAGGGGAGCCAAAGAATATTCTTGAGTATTAGCAGTTGAGTTGTCAATTCAACCATACCCGGATAACTTAGTATCTGCAGCAAAGTATTTAGTAGCAAAAGTGGTATGATAATAAAGGTAACTGTAGCAAAAGTAAAGATAAATGTTTTTGGGTTTTTGTAGTAGTTATAACAGTAGCAACGGTAAAGTAAATAAGCGAAGAACAATATATGAAAAGCTCGTAGGCAATGGATCAGTGATGGATAATTATGCCGGATGCGATTCCTCATGTAATAGCTATAACATAGTGTGACATAGAACTAGCTCCAATTCATCAATGTAATGTAGGCATGTGTTCCATAAATAGTCATACGTGTTTATGGAAAAGAACTTGCATGACATCTTTTGTCCTACCCTCCCGTGAAAGCGGGGTCCTAGCTGAAACTAAGGGATATTAAGGCCTCCTTTTAATAGAGAACCGGAACAAAGCATTAGCACATAGTGAATACATGAACTCCTCAAACTACGGTCATCACCGAGAAGTATCCCGACTATTGTCACTTCGGGGTTGTCGGATCATAACACATAATAGGTGACTATAGACTTGCAAGATAGGATCAAGAACACACATATATTAATGAAAACATAATAGGTTCAAATCTGAAATCATGGCACTCGGGCCCTAGTGACAAGCATTAAGCATAGCAAAGTCATAGCAACATCAATCTCAGAACATAGTGGATACTAGGGATCAAACCCTAACAAAACTAACTTGATTACATGGTAAATCTCATCCAACCCATCACCGTCCAACAAGCCTACGATGGAATTACTCACGCATGGCAGTGAGCATCATGAAATTGGTGATGGAGGATGGTTGATGATGATGACGGCGACGAATCCCCCTCTCCGGAGCCCCGAACAGACTCCAGATCAGCCCTCCCGAGAGAGATTAGGGCTTGGCGGCGGCTCCGTGTCGTAAAACGTGATGAAACTTTCTCTCTGATTTTTTTCTTCCCGAACGTGAATATATGGAGTTGGAGTTGAGGTTGGTGGAGGTCCAGGGGGCCCACGAGATAGGGGGCGCGCCCAGGGGACTGACTAAACATTGTAATTCATGGTAAAAGAGATCCAGTCAAGTCATACTCAATATAAACCAATAGTAATGAATGCAAATGAAAGTGTGCTCTCCAGCGGGTGCTTTTAATAAGAAGGATGATGACTCAACATAAAAGTAAATAGATAGGCCCTTCGCAGAGGGAAGCAGGGATTTGTAGAGGTGCCAGAGCTCGATTTTATAATAGAGATTAAATAACATTTTGAGCGGCATACTTTCACTGTCAATGCAACAACTATGAGATGGTTGTATCTTCCATACTACATTCATTATAGGTAGTTCCCAAATAGAATGGTAAAGGTCTATACTCCCCCAACCACCAACAAGCATCAATCCATGGCTTGCTCGAAACAACGAGTGCCTCCAACATACAACAACCCTGGGGGAGTTCTGTTTAATTATTTTGATTTGCTTTGATCTTTTTGGATCATGGGACTGGGCATCCCGGTTACCGGCCCTTTCTCGTGAATGAGGAGCGGAGTCCACTCCTCGTGAGAATAACCCACCTAGCATGGAAGATATAGGCAGCCCTAGTTGTAACATGAGCTGCTCGAGCATACAAAATAGAATTTCATTTGAAGGTTTGGTGTTTGGCACATACAAATTTACTTGGAACGGCAGGTAAATACCACATATAGGAAGGTATAGTGGACTCATATGGAACAACTTTGGGGTTTAAGGAGTTTGGATGCACAAGCAGTATTCCCGCTTAGTACAGGTGAAGGCTAGCAAAAGACTGGGAAGCGACCAACTGAGAGAGCGACAATAGTCATAAACATGCATTAAAATTAATTCACACCAAGTACAAGCATGAGTAGGATATAATCCACCATTAACATAAATATCATGAAGGCTATGTTGATTTGATTCAACTTCATGCGTGAACATGTGCCAAGTCGAGTCACTCAATTCATTCAAAGGAGGATACCATCCCATCATACCACATCATAATCATTCTAATAGCATGTTGGCATGCAAGGTAAACCATTATAACTCATAGCTAATCAAGCATGGCACAAGCAACTATAATCTCTAAATGTCATTGCAAATATGTTTACTTCATAGTAAGCTGACTCAGAAACGATGAACTCATCATATTTACAAAAACAAGAGAGGTCGAGTTCATACCAGCTTTTCTCATCCCAATAAGTCCATATATCGTCATTATTGCCTTTCACTTGCACGACCGAACGATGTGTATAATAATAAGAGTGCACGTGCATTGGACTAAGCTGGAATCTGCAAGCATTCAACTCAAGAGAGAAGACACGGTAATATGGGCTCTAAGTTAAATAAACAATCATGCATATAAGAGCCACTAAGCATTTTCAATAAGGTCTTCTCGACCCCCAAAGGAAAGAAAAGAAAATAAACTATTTACACGGGAAAGCTCCCAACAAGTAAGAAGAAGAAGAAGAAGAAATCTTTTTGGGTTTTCATTTTAATTTCTACTACAAGCATGGAAATTAAACTAACTATTTTTTTGGTTTTTCTTAAGGTTTATCAAACACACAAGAAGAAAACTAGAAAAAGAAATTTAAACTAGCATGGATAATACAATGAAAGAGTATGAGCACCGACGACTAGTGTGTGAACATGAATGTAAAGTCGGTGAGAAATACGTACTCCCCCAAGTTTAGGCTTTTGGCCTAAGTTGGTCTAGTATCAAGGACCGCCTGGCTGATATCCATAAGTGAAACTGGGGTTGTACTGAGATGCAGAGGCAACAGCCTCCTGGGCAGCAGCGTGTTGGCGAGCTGCCTCCATTCCCCTCTCGTATTCAGCTGCTTCTTCCCTGGTGACAACATATCGTCCTTTTGCCTGATAATCAAAAAGGTAGGGAGCAGGAAGAGTAACAGGGACGACGTTGCGTCTGTCATAGATTAGTCGATAATGGAGGAATTGTTCATTCCTCTCAAGAAAATGATGATCGAACATAGCTTCTTTATCCAAATAAACAGGAGGTAAAATTATATCCCCCTCTCGTGGGGCTATATTAAGAAAATTAGCCACACAGGTTGCATAAATTACTCCAAATAAACTCCCCCCTTCTACTACTATTCCGCAACCTACGTGCAACTATTGCCCCCAAGTTATAACCTTTATAACCTGACGCAGCACTCTTGAGGACATAAAGATCAGGGACACACATGTGACATGCTTCGTCCTTACCATTAATGCATCTACCAATAAAGAGAGCAAAATAATGTATAGCAGGAAAATGAATGCTCCCTATGGTAGCTTGTGCTATGTCTCTAGATTCTCCCACAGTAATACTAGCAAGAAAATCTCTAAATTCAGATTTGCGAGGATCATTAATACTACCCCACTGCGGGAGTTTGCAAGCAGTTGTGAAATCCTCTAAATCCATGGTATAAGATGTATCATAAATATCAAACATGACACTAGGAGAATTACACGCACAGATATATTGGAACCTCCGCACAAAGGAATCAATCAATTGATAGTATTGAGGACACTTATCTTGTAAGAAGTCCTCCAGCTCGGCATTATGCACATACGCGTCAAATTCCTCCTTAAAGCCTGCTTCGACCATAAAATCATAGGATGGCCACTCACAAGCTCGTACATTTGTGTCCCTCGGCAATTCAACATCTTGCTCATGTATAACAATCCTTGGCCCTTTCTTTGCCGAGGAACCACCTTGGTACATTCTTCTAAGCATATTTCTTTTTCTGAAAATTTCTGAAATTTTAGTAACTTCAAAATAAAAGTGAATAAAACTAAACAAGATTGATAGAAACTACTCCTACAAGTGCCTAGAGCCTATATCATGCATTAGAATTGCTTGGGACGTCAAAAATTTAACATGCAAGCTCAAGAACATGGTCACCTATGCAGCAAGAATTTGCAATGAATAAAGCACTAGAACAAAAACTAATTGGACCAATGGAGGAGTCACAGACCAAGAAACAATCTCCCAAAGCAGTTTTGTGAATGGAGCTTTGAGCAAGGAGATCAAAAATCGCAGCAAAACAAGCTAGAACTCGTGCTTGAGCTGGATGGGGATTTTTTTGGGTAGAAGATGAAGTGTGTGGGTGCTGGCATAAGTGGAGGCGGGCCACCAGGGGCCCACGAGATAGGGGGTGCGCCCTATAGGGGGGGCGCGCCCTCCACTCTCGTGGCCTGGTGCTTGCCCCTCCTGCAATGTTTTCAGTGCCTAAAATCCTCAAATATTTCAGAAAAAATCATACTAAATTTGCAGAGTATTTGGAGCACTTTTGTTTTCGGACTATTTTTTTAATGCACAGATAGTTCAGAAAACATACGAATAATACTATTTTTGATTTATTTATTCTAAATAACAGAAAATAAAAAGAGGGTACAGAAGGTTGTGCCTTCTAGTTTCATCCATCTCGTGATCATCAAAATGAATCCACTAACAAGGTTGATCAAGTCTTGTTAACAAACACATTCCGAATAACACGGAACCGGAGAAATTTTGAATAACACTAAGTTACCTCAACGGGGATATGAAAATCCCCAACAATAAGAATATCATACTTTTTCTTAACAGTAGGAAGAGGAAATTCAAAACCTCCAAAAATGATAGTTGGAACTTTTTTAATAGAATTGATGCTATGAACTTGAGATTGTTTCCTCGGAAAGTGTACCGTATGGTCATTACCATTAACATGAAAAGTGACATTGCCTTTGTTGCAATCAATAATAGCCCCTGCAGTATTAAGAAAAGGTCTACCAAGGATAATAGACATACTATCGTCCTCGGGAATATCAAGAATAACAAAGTCCGTTAAGATAGTGACATTTGCAACCACAACAGGCACATCCTCACAAATATCGACAGGTATAGCAGTTGATTTATCTGCCATTTGCAAAGATATTTCAGCAGGTGTCAACTTATTCAATTCAAGTCTACGATATAAAGAGAGAGGCATAACACTAACACCGGCTCCAAGATCACATAAAGCAGTTCTAACGTAATTTCTTTTAATAGAGCATGGCATAGTTGGTACACCCGGATCTCCAAGTTTCTTTGGTATTCCACCCTTAAAAGTGTAATTAGCAAGCATGGTGGAAATTTCAGCTTCCGGGATCTTTCTTTTATTTGTGATGATATCCTTCATATACTTAGCATAAGGATTTACTTTCAGCATATCAGTTAAGCGCATACGTAAGAAAATAGGTCTAATCATTTCAGCAAAGCGCTCAAAATCCTCATCATCCTTTGACTTGGATGGTTTAGGAGGAAAGGGCATGGGTTTATGAACCCATGGTTCTCTTTCTTTACCGTGCTTCCTAGCAACAAAATCTCTCTTATCATAACATTGATTCTTTGATTGTGGGTTATAAAGATCAACAACAGGTTCAATCTCTACATCATTGTTTTTGCTAGGTTGAGCATCAACATGAACATTATCATTAACATTATCACTGGGTTCATGTTCATCACCTAATTGAGTTTCAGCATCAGAAATAGAAATATCATTGGGATTCTCAGGTGTGTCTACAGTAGGTTCACTAGAAGCTTGCAAAGTTCTATCGTCTTTCTTTTTCTTCTTTTTAGAAGAACTAGGTGCCTCTAAATTATTTCTCTGAGAATCTTGCTCGATTCTCTTAGGGTGGCCTTCAGGATACAAAGGTTCCTGAGTCATTCTACCAGTTCTAGTAGCCACTCTAACAGCAAAGTCATTTTTATTATTTAATTCATCAAGCAAATCATTTTGAGCTTTAAGTACTTGCTCAGCTTGAGTAGCAACCATAGAAGCATATTTGCTAACGAGGTGAAGTTCATCTTTAACTCTAGCCAGATTATCGCTTACACGTCCTATCTTGAAAGCATTATTCTTTAACGCTCTACCAACATAAGCATTAAAACTTTCTTGTCTAGCCATAAAGTCATCAAATTCATCTAAGCATGGGCTATGAAATTTGGTAGAGGGTATTTCAACTTTGTCATATCGATAGAGAGAATTTACCTTTACTACCTATGTCGGGTTATCAAGACAATGTGGTTCTTCAGGCGTTATATTAAGACCATGTATTTCTTCAATAGGAGGTAAATTCTTAACATCTTCAGCTTTAATACATTTTTCTTTCATTGATTTCTTTGCCTCTTGCATATCTTTAGGACTGAGAAATAAAACACCTCTCTTCTTCGGAGTGGGTTTAGGAATAGGCTCAGGAGTTGGCTCAATTGGTTCAGGAATTGCTTCAGGAACTGGCTCAGGAAGAGTCCAATTATTTTCATTAGTCAACATATTATTCAATAATATTTCAGCTTCGTCGACTGTTCTTTTCCTGAAAACACAACCAGCACAACTATCCAAGTAGTCCTTGGAAGCATCGGTTAGTCCATTATAAAAGATATCAAGTATTTCATTTTTCTTAAGAGGATGATCAGGAAAAGCATTAAGTAGCCGGAGAAGCCTCCCCCAAGCTTGTGTGAGACTCTCTTCTTTGATTTGCACAAAATTATATATTTCCCGCAAAGCAGCTTGTTTCTTGTGAGCAGGGAAATATTTAGCAGAGAAGTAATAAATCATATCCTGGGGACTACGCACACAACCAGGAGCAAGAGAATTGTACCAAGTCTTAGCATCACCCTTTAATAAGAACGGAAATATCTTAAGGATATAAAAATAGCGAGACTTCTCATCATTAGTAAACATGGTGGCTATATCATTCAACTTGGTAAGATGTGCCACAACAGTTTCAAATTCAAGGCCATAAAAAGGATCAGATTCAACTAAAGTAATAATCTCAGGATCAACAGAGAATTCATAATCCTTATCAGTAACACAAATAGGTGAAGTAGCAAAAGCAGGATCGGGTTTCATTCAAGCATTAAGAGACTGCTGCTTCCATTTAGCTAATAATTTCTTAAGATCATATCTATCATTGCAAGCAAAGATTTCCCTAGCAGCTTCTTCATTCATAACATAACCCTAAGGAACAATAGGTAATACATAATCATTGGGAGAACCTTCATCATCACTATCATCAATAATAGGTTCTTCAGTAATATCATTCCCCCTAACTCTAGCAAGTTGTTCATCAAGAAATTCACCTAATGGCAAAGTAGTATCAAGCACGGAAGTAGTTTCATCATGCATAGCAGAAGTGGCATCATAAATAACATGCGACATATCAGAATTCATAGCAGTAGCGGGTTTAGGTGTCGCAAGTTTACTAATAACAGAAGGAGAATCTGGTGCAAGGCTAGATGGCAGTTCCTTACCTCCCCTCGTAGTTGAGGGCAAAATCTTGGGTTTAGCGTCTTTCAAATTCTTCATAGTGATCAACAGATATAAATCCCAAGTGACTCAGAGAATAGAGCTATGCTCCTCGGCAACGGCGCCAAAAATTAGTCTTGATAACCCACAAGTGTAGGGGATCGCAACAGCTTTCGAGGGTAAAGTATTCAACCCAAATTTATTGATTCGACACAAGGGGAGCCAAAGAATATTCTTGAGTATTAGCAGTTGAGTTGTCAATTCAACCACACCTGGATAACTTAGTATCTGCAGCAAAGTATTTAGTAGCAAAAGTGGTATGATAATAAAGGTAACGGTAGCAAAAGTAAAGATAAATGTTTTTGGGTTTTTGTAGTAGTTGTAACAGTAGCAACGGAAAAGTAAATAAGCGAAGAACAATATATGAAAAGCTCGTAGGCAATGGATCAGTGATGGATAATTATGTCGGATGCGATTCCTCATGTAATAGCTATAATATAGGGTGACATAGAACTAGCTCCAATTCATCAATGTAATGTAGGCATATATTCCGTAAATAGTCATACATGCTTATGGAAGAGAACTTGCATGACATCTTTTGTCCTACCCTCCCGTGGAAGCGGGGTCCTAGCGGAAACTAAGGGATATTAAGGCCTCCTTTTAATAGAGAACCAGAACAAAGCATTAGCACATAGTGAATACATGAACTCCTCAAACTATGGTCATCACCGAGAAGTATCCCGATTATTGTCACTTCGGGGTTGTCGGATCATAACACATAATAGGTGACTATAGACTTGCAAGATAGGATCAAGAACACACATATATTAATGAAAACATAATAGGTTCAGATCTGAAATCATGGCACTCGGGCCCTAGTGACAAGCATTAAGCATAGCGAAGTCATAGAAACATCAATCTCAGAACATAGTGGATACTAGGGATCAAACCCTAACAAAACTAACTTGATTACATGGTAAATCTCATCCAACCCATCACCGTCCAGCAAGCCTACGATGGAATTACTCACGCACGGCGGTGAGCATCATGAAATTGGTGATGGAGGATGGTTGATGATGACGACGGCGACAAATCCCCCTCTCCGGAGCCCCGAACGGACTCCAGATCAGCCCTCCTGAGAGAGATTAGGGCTTGGCGGCGGCTCCGTGTCGTAAAACGCGATGAAACTTTCTCTCTGATTTTTTCTCCCTGAACGTGAATATATGGAGTTGGAGTTGAGGTCGGTGGAGGTCTAGGGGGCCCACGTGATAGGAGGGCGCGCCCTAGGGTGGGCGCCCCTATCTTGTGGCCAACCTATGGGCCCCCTGGTGTTAATTCTTTCACCAAAAATTCTTATTAATTCCAAAAAGTGCCTCCGTGGATTTCCAGGACATTCCGAGAACTTTTCTTTTCTACACATAAAACAACATCATGGCAGTTCTGCTGAAACAGCGTCAGTCCGGGTTAGTTTCATTCAAATCATGCAAGTTAGAGTCCAAACCAAGGGCAAAAGTGTTTGGAAAAGTAGATACGTTGGAGACGTATCAATAGGATACCCAAAGGAAACTGTTGGGTACACCTTCTATCACAGATCTGAAGGCAAAATCTTTGTTGCTAAGAATGGATCCTTTCTAGAGAAGGAGTCTCAAAAGAAGTGAGTGGGAGGAAAGTAGAACTTGATGAGGTAACTGTACCTGCTCCCTTATTGGAAAGTAGTTCATCACAACAATCAGTACCCGTGATTCCCACACCAACTAGTGAGGAAGCTAATGATGATGATCATGAAGCTTCAGATCAAGTTACTACCGAACCTCGTAGGTCTTCCAGAGTAAGATCTGCACTAGAGTGTTATGGTAATCATATTCTGGAAGTCATGTTACTAGACCATGATGAACCTACGAACTATAAGGAAGCGATGATGAGCCCAGATTCCGCGAAATGGCTTGAGGCCATGAAATATGAGATGGGATCCATGTATGAGAACAAAGTGTGGACTTTGGTGGACTTGCCTGATGATTGGCAAGCCATAGAAAATAAATAGATCTTTAAGAAGAAGACCGACACAGACAGTAATGTTACTGTTTACAAAGCTCGACTTGTTGCGAAAGGTTTTCAACAAGTTCAAGGAGTTAACTACGATGAGACTTTCTCACCCGTAGCGATGCTTAAGTCTGTCTGAATCATGTTAGCAATTGCTGCATTTTATGATTCTGAAATTTGGCAAATGGATGTAAAAACTGCATTCCTGAATGGATTTCTGGAAGAAGAGTTGTATATGATGCAATCGGAAGGTTTTGTCGATCCAAAGGGTGCTAGCAAAGTGTGCAAGCTCCAGCGATCCATTTATGGACTGATGCAAGCCTCTCGGAGTTGGAATAAACGTTTTGATAGTGTGATCAAAGCATATGGTTTTATACAGACTTTTGGAGAAGCCTGTATTTACAAGAAAGTGAGTGGGAGCTCTATAGCATTTCTGATCTTATATGTAGATGACATATTGTTGATTGGAAATGATATAGAATTTCTGGATAGCATAAAGGGATACCTGAATAAGAGTTTTTCTATGAAAGACCTTGGAGAAGCTGCTTACATATTGGGCATCAAGATCTATAGAGATAGATCAAGACGCTTAATTGGACTTTCACAAAGCACATACCTTGATAAAGTTTTGAAGAAGTTCAAAATGGATCAGTCAAAGAAAGGGTTCGTGCCTGTGTTACAAGGTGTGAAGTTGAGTAAGACTCAAAGCCCGACCACCACAGAATATAGAGAGAAAATGAAAGTCATCCCCTATGCTTCAGCCATAGGTTCTATCATGTATGCAATGATGTGTACCAGACCTGATGTATGTCTTGCTATAAGCATAGCAGGGAGGTACCAAAGTAATCTCGGAGAGGAGCACTGGACAACGGTCAAGAACATCCTAAAATACCTGAAAAGTACTAAGGATATGTTTCTCGTTTACGGAGGTGAAAAAGAGCTCGTCGTAAATGGTTAAGTAGATGCAAGCTTTGACACTGATCCGGATGACTCTAAGTCGCAAACTGGATACGTATTTTTATTGAATGGAGGAGCTGTCAGTTGGTGCAGTTCCAAGCAGAGCGTCGTGGTGGGATCTACGTGTGAAGCGGAGTACATTGCTACTTCAGAAGCAGCGAATGAAGGAGTTTGGATGAAGGAGTTCATATCCGATCTAGGTGTCATACCTAGTGCATCGGGTCCAATGAAAATCTTTTGTGACAATACTGGTGCAATTGCCTTGGCAAAGGAATCCAGATTTCACAAGAGAACTAAGCACATCAAGAGACGCTTCAATTCCATCCGCCATCAAGTGTTGGAAGGGGACATAGAGATTTGCAAGATACACACAGATCTGAACGTTGCAGACCCGTTGACTAAGCCTCTCTTACGAGCAAAACATGATCAGCACCAAAGCTCCATGGGTGTTAGAATCATTACTATGTAATCCAGATTATTGACTCTAGTGCAAGTGGGAGACTGAAGGAAATATGCCCTAGAGGTAATAATAAAGTTATTATTTATTTCCTTAATTCATGATAAATGTTTATTATTCATGCTAGAATTGTATTAACCGGAAACTTAGTACATGTGTGAATACATAGACAAAAACTATAGTCCCTAGTATGCCTCTACTTGACTAGCTCGTTAATCAAAGATGGTTATGTTTCCTAACCATGGACATGTGTTGTCATTTAATGAACGGGATCACATCATTAGGAGAATGATGTGATGGACATGACCCATCCGTTAGCTTAGCATTATGATCGTGTTAGTTTCATTGCTACTGCTTTCTTCATGACTTATACAAGTTCCTCAGACTAAGAGATTATGCAACTCCCGAATACCGGAGGAACACTTTGTGTGCTACCAAACGTCACAACGTAAAAGGGTGATTATAAAGGTGCTCTACAGGTGTCTCCAAAGGTGTTTTTTGGGTTGGCATAGATCGAGATTAGGATTTGTCACTCCGTGTTTTGGAGAAGTATCTCTGGGCCCTCTCGGTAATACTCATCACTATAAGCCTTGCAAGCATTGTGACTAATGAGTTAGTTGCGGCATGAAGTATTACGGAACGAGTAAAGAGACTTGCCGGTAACGAGATTGAACTAGGTATTGAGATACCGACGATCGAATCTCGGGCAAGTAACATACTGATGACAAAGGGAACAACATATGTTGTTATGCGGTTTGGCCGATAAAGATCTTCGTAGAATATGTAGGAACCAATATGAGCATCTAGGTTCCGCTATTTGTTATTGACTGGAGACATGTATCGGTCATGTTTACATAGTTCTTGAACTCGTAGGGTCTGCACGCTTAACGTTCGATGACGATTGGTATTATGAGTTTATGTGTTTTGATGTACTGAAGGTAGTTCGGAGTCCCGGATGTGATCATGGACATGATGAGGAGTCTCGAAATGGTCGAGACATAAAGGTTGATATATTGGACGGCTATATTCGTACACTAGAAGTGTTCCAAGTGATTTCGGAGAAAACCGGAGTGCCGGAGGGGTTACCGGAACCCCCGGGGAAGTATTGGGCCTTAGTGGGCCTTAGGGGAGAGAGAGGGTAGCAGCCCAGGAGGTGGCGCCCCCCAGGGGGAGGCCGAATTGGACTAGGGAAGGGGGCGCAGCCCCTCTTTCCCTCTCCCTCCCCCTCTCCTTCCTTCCCCCTTCCCCCTCCTAGTTGGACTAGGAAAGGGGGAGTCCTACTCCTACTAGAAGTAGGACTCCTCCCCTCCTTGGCGCGCCCAAGGGCCGGCCGGCCTCCCCCCTTGCTCCTTTATATACGGGGGCAGGGGGCACCCTAGGACACACAAGTTGAAATTGTTTAGCCGTGTGCGGTGCCCCCTCCAAGTTACACACCTCGGCCATATCATCATAATGCTTAGGCGAAGCCCTGCACCAGTAACTTCATCATCACTGTCACCACACCGTCATGCTGACGAAACTCTCCCTCAGCCTCAACTGGATCAAGAGTACGAGGGATGTCCCCGAGCTGAACGTGTGCTGATCGCGGAGGTGTCGTACGTTCGGTGCTAAGATCATTCGGATCGTGAAGACGTACGACTACATCAACCGCATTGTCATAACGCTTCCGCTTTCGGTCTATGAGGGTACGTGGACACACTCTCCCCTCTCGTTGCTATGCATCACATAGATAGATCTTGCGTGATCGTAGGAATTTTTTGAAATTACCACGTTCCCCAACACTTTGAAGTTATCTTATCGGATTGAGTCTTTAAGGATTTGAGAACACTTGATGTATGTCTTATATGGGATACCCGTGGTGACAATGGGGTATCCTATTGATCCACTTGATGTACGTTTTGGTGATCAACTTGTGGGTACCGTGACTTGGGAATCTATGCATAGGGGTTGGGCACGTTTTCGTCTTGACTCTCCGGTAGAAACTTTGGGGCACTCTTTGAAGTTCTTTGTGTTGGTCGAATAGATGAATCTGAGATTGTGTGATGCATATTGTATAATCATACCCACGGATACTTGTGGTGACATTGGAGTATCTAGGTGACATTGGGGTTTTGGTTGATTTGTGTCTTAAGGTGTTATTTTACTACGAACTCTAGGGTTGTTTGTAACAATTATAGGAATAACCCAATGGATTGATCGGAAAGAATAACTTTGAGGTGGTTTCGTACCCTACAATAATATCTTTGTTTGTTCTCTGCTATTAGTGACTTTGGAGTGACTCTTTGTTGCACGTTGAGGGATTGTTATATGATCTATTTATGTTATCATTGTTGAGAGAACTTCCACTAGTGAAAGTATGAACTCTAGGCCTTGTTTCGAAGCATTGCAATACCGTTTTCGCTCACTTTTGTTATTTCTACCTTGCTGTTGTTATATTTTCATATTACAAAAACCCATATCTACCATCCATATTGCACTTGTATCAACATCTCTTCGCCGAACTAGTGATACAATTTACCATTGTATTGGGTGTGTTGGGGACACAAGAGACTCTTTGTTATTTGGTTGCGGGTTGTTTGAGAGAGACCATCTTCATCCTACGCCTCCCACGGATTGATAAACCTTAGGTCATCCACTTGAGGGAAATTTGCTACTGTCCTACAAACCTCTACACTTGGAGGCCCAACAACGTCTACAAGAATAAGGTTGTGTAGTAGACATCATCGTCCCACGAATCAGCTGCCATGGCATATGCAAGCATCCGAAGAGTGGTCGTGCACTTGTAGTAACCAGAGAAGCCAATCGTTCCAATAGCGTCCTTCTTCAGGATGAAGTAGTCATCATAGAACCGGACGCCATGGTACAAACGATCGAAGACAGTCTTGCACATCCGAAAATGCCGACAAAAATGGTCAGCAAATAGTGCATCGGGGGCAAAGTAGTCGGCCATCAGTGCCAAATGCCCGCGCGCCCTGTTGCCGTTGAGCACTCGATGACCCTTGATCGAGCCCTTAAAATTGAGAACATGCTCCTCCGCACGTTGCGCGTCTTCAAGGACCGCGTGCATCATCGCCGTCTCATCGGAGTACTCCTCGTCTGACGAGCCATCGAAGGACTCGACATACTGCTCATATATATATACTCCAAACTGGAATCCATTGGTACAAACAAGAAAGGGCAACTCTTTACAGCTCCGGCGATTCATCGAACAGTTGCTGAGCATGGTAGAGGATGGTACCTGGCGAGGCGGTCAGAGGACAGGGGGTTGAACGGAGATGGAGGAGAAGCGGTGGGGAGCCCTGCTGGACCGCCGGAGGTGACGGAGACACAGATTTCTGGCAGGGGTGTGGCGTGGTGGCCAGGGTGGTGGAGCGGCGGCGACGGCAAGAGAGAAAGAAGGAAGGAGAGAAAATGGGGAGGATGGAGTCGCGGGGTTCGGGAAGGGTTTTGGGTGGGCCTGGGGTGTCGCATTCGTACGTTTCATGTGTCCGGACTCCCGCAGACCTTCCCCACTTTTGTCCTCATTTTGCGGGAGAAATCGCGTCCAGGCCGCCCTGCGAACCGATATAGGACCGCATTGAACGACTTTCGCGGTCCGGACAACGCGGTCCAAACGATTGCCTAGGGTTTATGGGTTCGCCTTGGAGATGCCCTAAGTAGGCCACCTGCCCCCTCACCCTAGCACAAACAACCATGATCCATCAGACAACAGAGACCTCACTAGCACGAACGACAACAGGAAACCAGACCACCAAGGAGGAAGAGACTCTGAGCATAACCACCGACGCAAGCCACCTGATAGGTACAAGGTGGGCCGATCTATCGATGAGATATTCGATAAAAGGCGCTTTTATTAATTTAAAATATAGCTTCAAGTGGATACAAAGCATGATGAATAATACCCGGCTTCTGCATAACGAAGATGCACATGGCCAAACACCAAAAGTCTGGCAAACAAATGAAAATAAATGAGAAACCGACATATCGGCAAAAATAGAGTCATATAGGACAGACACTATGCCTATGTCGAAGAAGGTGGTGGACCGATCCGAAGACTATACAGCCACCCATGTTGCGTAAAAACTTCCTTGGCCAACTGCGTACACGCCGTCTCGAACAATGCTTAGTATTCCGTTCATTGTACCATAAGCCAGAAATGAAGGGAATGTGTGCAATGAAAAATAACCTGCAAAGGAAAAAAGTCTACGTTATTAAAAATCAAATTATTTTTACATAGTCAAAGTCCATACGCTCTCACCCTCTTAATAACTAATAAGGCCGAACCTATTGCACCTCTGTTTCTGCCCATCTGACCGATCACAAAATCACATTGCAGTTACTACGTTCCATTCTAGTTCGAGATATATTGGGTCCAACTATTAGATTATCTTGATTCTGAGAGTGAGAACTGAGGCGTGTAACACATGCTTGCACGTGGCAAGAATTTCAGCCGTTCGTGAAATGACGCTGTTGGCCAGGTGCATAATTAAATTCCTTTTTGAAATCCTCGGTTGTCAGAGCAAACATTCAACAACGAGTTTCTGTTTCTATGCACCTTCAGGAAAAGGTGGGGTTTTCAAGCATCTAGAAGACACATGGTTGACTTACGCTCATAAACAACTAGAAGCATATACATGGTGGCGTTCATTCATTGTCCACTACAGGATATGTGCTGATGCTAACCGCCAAAAAAGAAGGTACGATAGATACAGATGATGATGTGCTAGCCTGAATCTAGAAATTGTTAGGGTGTGTTTGGTTGGGTAACCAAGTAAATGCCCACACCCCCGTGTCGCCCCGCGGCAACGAGGAGGGTGATCTAGCCGTCACCGGGAGCTCTCTCCACCTTGCTCCTCCCTCTCACCGGCCACAGGGCACGTCCGGGCGCCTCGCGCGGTGGCCTTGGTGTGGGGTTGGGTGGCCGCTCCGGGATGCGCCACTGGTGCCGGGCGAAGCAGCGCAAGGATGGGACGGTGGCGTGATGACAACATGTCGACCGTGATGTGGAGGTGCATGCTCACTGGGTCAATGAAGCCCACTTCAGCGGGCTATGGCAACGACTCCACCAAATCTGGCCCTGTAGGCTTGGCGGCTACAACTGCGGTTGGCAGCCTCTTCTAAGGTGCTTCCAGACGATGGAGGCGGGGCGTGTTGGTGGTGGTGCTAGCCCGATGACAATGGGTTGGTGACGCCATTCTTCTCCCATGTGTGCGTGGCGGCGAGATGACACATGTTTGAGTGGTGATCCTTGGCAGCGGGATGGTGGTGGCGGAATGAGATACGAGGAGTCCGCGGACGTGGGTGCCACTGCTTGGTGGCCAGCTGGCTGTCACCGGGTGGCCAGATGTGCCATCTGCCCCGGGTGTCTCCCACTTTTGGATCTGGAGTAACCAGATCTGATGGGGCGACGCCCACCCTCCTTCCCCGTAGCGTTGTCTAGAAGGCGGGCTACGACGTGGGCTGGTCGCCAGTGCAGGGGTTGGACCTTGTTGGTCCCTCAGTTGGGGGTTGGTTGCTCCTCGCGCGTGCTTTAGGCCTTCTCTCTCCATGTCGAGGCGGAGTCTCGAGGATTGGTTGGGGTGGCATCCATGTGCTATGGCGTCGGTGATGATTTTGCCCGAAGATGTCAGGGCAGCTACCCTGGATGATGGGCTACACGGTTGGCTTTTCGGCAGGCTCCGTAGTGGCAGTGGTGGCTTCGCCTCTTGGCCGTGGGGGCGGCTAGGGGTGTAGTGGCGGGAGGCTCGGACCCGACCTCTTCCTATGGAAGTGACGGTGCCTAGATCTGGTGTGAATGGTCTAGCTATCATTGCGGCGGTGACCGGGAGCCTGCTAGTGGTGCAGGCGAGTCTCCGAGCGAAAGCTTCGAGCTTTTACAACGGTGACGCCCGTGGGTGATGCTTTCTTCCTGACTACGTTGTCATGGGTCTCATCACTATGCTAGGGTTCCAGGTGAAAACCCTTGTGTGTATGCTCAGACTCGGCAGCGGCGATGCTTGGCACCGTCACCCTCTTATGACATTGTCGTGGAGTTCAAGCGTCATCGATCGGGTCTTGACAAGGTGGTAGGCTAGTTTTATGCTTCATGTTGTATCATTAGATATGCTTTGTAAGAGAGCCTCTTCATCATATTGCATCATTTGACCATGTACTTTGGTGTGTTGTTTTATCTCTACTCCTAATGGAGCAGTTGGTAGTCTTGCTTCCAGGGTTTTTTTCGTCCCACCACTTTCGTCCGGGTTTTTTTCGTAGGTTAACCGTCGTAGATTTTTTTCGATGCTGGTTTCTTATTCACCGGTTTATTTACCCCTCAGCTCTTTCCTTGCAAATCAGCACTTTCCAAACGTGCACGCAATCACGGATCTAAATTTACTAACTTATCCAAATCAACCGATACCTTCCATTATTGCAAATTTCTTTAGGAAACAAATAATAGATTTTACGGAAACAAATAAAAGATTTTAAAGACGCATCATACTTTACTAATAATCACTAAAAATCAAATCTAAATTAATTAACCTTACCTTAAATCACTCAATCACTTTAATTAGAAAACATTTTCTTTCCTAACTGCACCCCGCTTAGTGTGCACATAACAACCCGAAGTAATTAGAGTCACATGATTGAATCCATTTATTTAGAGCGACATGATTGCGTTCCGGGATGGAGGCCATGATTTCATCGAGGTCGTTGCTGCCTCCTACACTCAGGGTATGTCGCCGAGATCGAGGCGAGCATGAGGAGCTGTGGCCACCGCCATGGTCACCCCATCGCAGGGGATGGAGCACGCCGTCGGCCTACAGCTTGTGGAGATCACTATTGCTCTTCAGGTCGCGTGGTGACCGGATCTTGCCGATGTGTCCCTCCCCGACGACCTCCTCTTCGCCCGGTTGGCCGGCATGGATCTCGCCACTACTGCCCTCAACTTCTCTGCCTCGAGCTCGACGGTCAGCCACCATGGATCCCCCAGCTGGAGGGTCACGTGAACCAGCCGTCCTCCCATGCTGCAGCGGCGAGAAGGTGACATGGCTCTCCGTACACGAAGAGTGGAGTTCGGTCAAGTACTTATATACTTGGCCTCTACTGCTGATCCATGTACATGGAGAAGAACAGACAACCGCTCATTCATGCTTCGTTCCACTCCTTTGCGCTACATTACTGGAGGTGACATTTTCCTATCTCTCTATGTTGTAACAAGCCTGCTGCCTGCATAGTTAATGGATTTTTTATTTAAATTTATCGCTGCTTAGTGCTTTGTTGCAATTGTTCACCCAAGATTCTTATATATAATCTGAGCGTATGTAGGCATACTTAGCTTTGCTATTCCATTTTTTCTGGCGCATAGAAATAAGAGTATTGTCCAGGTTAGGTATTCAATTGAGTATGGTATTTGGATTGCTATCAGAATGTCTTTTCTATGCATGTGATTTCTCACATCTGGTTATAATATTTGTGAAGATGTGCATTGCACGTGCACTTGGAAGCAGGCCCGTGGCCCGCGCTGGACGGTGCCGACGCCGACCCGAGCCACCTCGTCCGCGTATTCTTGGAGCTGTGGCTGGTCGATTTACATGAAATTAATTCCCTCAGTTCTGGTGGCAAATATAATACACATAATCCATATTGTTATGCACTAGCGTGTATGTGTGAAATAGATGGATTATGGTCCCGTATCCAATAAGATGGATATGTGTGTGTTAGAGAGAGAGAGAGGGGGGATAGAGAGTGAGGAAGAGGGAGGGAGAGTGTGTGTCTGTGTGTGAGGATTTGATGGTAAAAAAGGTCGCCAATGTCGTAATATTGAACTCTTAAAGTTAATGTGGCCCTGTTGCAACGCACGGACGTTCTTCTAGTAACTCCTAATGTCTGAGTTGGTAGTCTCACCTCACTCCGGTTAATCGTTTCCCACCGTTCTTTTTATTCCACCAACACATTTAAACCGCATTTTATGCATAATTTATTTAAACCGATTTTATCTGCTAATAAGATCAATTTTCAGTAGTATTTGGTAACTTTTATATGGAAAGGAATAAATCATGATCAATCTTTAACCAATTCATATGTCACTCAATCGAATTAATTAATCTTTCCATATGTAACAAAAACTACTTAAATAACCATACCATACGTCGTGCAATCGCTTCCACCAAAGCCCACCTATTTTTTTCATATATCTACCGCTAAGATGGCTATAATCTACCGTCTGCAAATATAACCAGGCGGAACGCCTCGTCCGTGGACGAAAAGTTCTGCACCCATCGCAATTGCAAAGCCGCCCATCTCGAACATACACATGCCCAGAGGTAACATCCCGTCGACGTCGTCGCTGACGCCTCCCAGCCCGAGCCAATCCGCTGCGAGCTACAAGGAGAGGAGCTTCCGCTCGAGCACCTGCATCCCCGAGCCGGAGGGCGCTAGAATCTCCTCGGCGCACCGCCGTCCGGCACGCTACCGGTGAGCTCGCAGGTGAGCACCATCGCCCTTCTGGACCGCCTCCTTCTACCTTCCTTTCCTCCTCTATCTCTTACCTTCCCTCTGATTTCGTTGCCGCAACTGACGTTTCTACGATGAGCGCGTGCGTCTGCAGCAAACCCTGCTCGGGTCATCGCCAGCCTATGCATCTCCAGCATCGACCACAGGAGCTCAACCCGCCGCCGCCATGCACCTCTTTGCTTTTGGATCCACCGATCCCCGCCTTGCTGGGACCGTACGCGCCGCCGGCGAGATCCCCATGATCTATCGTCTCCTCTTCCTGCTCCACTTTGTTGATAATCAGCCGCCCGCCCATGGGCCACCTCCTTCCGCCGGGCCAGTCCCGTAGGCCGCAGCCGAGCCTTCCCAAGCCGGCTCCAAGCACTACAAAAAAAGACACATCCGTGAAATTTTGGGCTGAATGAATTTTTTCTGTCATACTTATGGCACTTCTATGACGGTAATTGTGACAAAACCCGGTATTATCATAGATGTGGTAGGCTCCTACTTCTATGACAAAAAATCATGACAGAAAATGGGTTTTCTGTCCTGGGCGGGCCAGAGATGCAGCTGCATGAGATTCTTTGGGCCGTGCATGACGAAAAAACCATGGTAGAAGCGAGGGCAAGGAAAGTATCGGGGAGTTTCTGGTTACGGTGGGTGGTCGGGGGCCGAGCGTGCGCGTTTCTCTCGTACACATACGCGCGTGGGTGCAAGGTGTTGGGCTCTAACTGAACCCGAACGAGGCGTTCGTCTATTGAACCCGAGCGATTGCACTGCAGGCTACACGTTACTAAACCTGATCGAGCGATTCCTTCGTTCGCTAATGCTGGTAACTGAAGCCAATCAAACCTGCTGCCTCCTTCCCTTGATGAAAAGTGAGGGTTGTTGGGGGTTGGATGAACAGTTCCCGGTGTGGGGTTGGATGAACAAGACCCCGTGGTGTTGCCGCTGGATGAACAGGACCCAGATCGATCGAGCTGGTTGGGCGTGGATGAACAGGACCCCGTGGAGGGCTGGATGAACATGGCGACCCCGTGGAGGGCTGGTTGAACAGTAGCCGTTGGAGGGCTGGATGAACAGTAGCCCGTGGAGGGGTGGTTGAACAGGACCCGATGGAGAGGGCTGGTTGAACAGTAGCCTGTGGAGGGCTGGTTGAACAGTATCGGTGGAGGAGCGTGTGGTGTGGAGGCTGGATGAACAGGAGCCCGTGGATGAACAGTCGCATGTGGAGGCTGGAGGAAGTCGACGGTGGATGAACAGTAGCCCATGGAGGCTAGAGGAGGCCGATGGTGGAGATGAACAGTATCTCGTGGAGTCTTGTTTTGTGGTACGCCACACCCCTCCCGATGAACAGGACCACCGTTTCGACCGTAGCGCTCCAACACAAGTCCGTTTCCTCCGTTTTGCGGTACGACACAGCCCTCCCGATCAACAGGACCCCGTTTCGACCGTAGAAGGTCCAACAGAAGTCCGTTTCCTCTGTTTTGCCGTATGCTAGACCCCTCCCGATGAACATGATCTTGTTTCGACCGTGGCCGGTCGAACACAAGGCCGTTTCCTTCATTCTGTGGTACGCCAGGCCTCATTTCCATCCGCTGTTCCATCCAAGTCCTCCCGATGAACATGATGCATTCCGTTCCGACCCAGCCGGTTGGCTCCCCATGAACACGACGACGACACAATTTCTCCGTTTCGACCCAGCCATGTACACGAGCCCTAGCCATACGTATGCGCGAGTAGGCGTTCGAGACCCCACCCGTATGTACGTACGTGGCCGTATTTAGTTTCTTGCACTCTGGCCGCTGTATGTACGTGTACATGCTATGTGCGCGCCTCTACTATGACACGTGCGCGTCTCTACATCGACCAGTATGTACGTACACGTTCGCGGCCAGAATGACAACGCTACGTACGCTTCGACCAGATGGGTCCCGACTGTCATGCACTTCCTTGCGTGCGAAGATGTAGCTGGTGGGTCCCAGCAGTTAGGGGGGTGAATCATGTTTTTTTGCCTGTAATACGGACGCACTTCCTTGCATGCAATGATGTAGCTAGTGGGTCCCAACAGTTAGGGGGAAACTTTTTTCATGAAATACGGTAGCCCGTCCGGTGGGTCCCTGCTGTCAGAGGGAGGAATAATTAGTTTGCGCGTAATAAGGAGGCACTTCCTTGCGGCTGTCGTGGACCTAGCTGTCAGCCTCTCCATGTATTGTACTCTTCCGATGAAAGTCGTTCCTTGACCACGTTTACCACGCCGCGCCGAGAGCACCAGGACGATGGACGATGGCGAGGCCTAGGAAGGGGACGATGCGGAGCTGGGGAAGATGCGACAGTGGAAGCCCGCGTGAAGAGGAGTATGAGGGTTCACTGGTTCGCCTACGGTGTGAAGCTGCCGTCGCCGCAGAATAACAGAGGGTGTGGGTGAGTAGAGGAATGGCCTGGCCAGCGATGGGAGTAGTAGGGGGCGGTGAGGCCTCCGCGGCATCACAGCCGGCCACGGGAGGCAGGAGCACGCGGCACGACCGACGCTGCTTTGGGCGGCTGGAGCAAGAAGACCAGAGGTTGAAGAAGCACTACGGCTGTTGGATGAACATCGTACGATCACTGTAGCTACAATCGTTTATATTGACTAAGCTGACAAAGCCCTTGGTACGCGTCAACTTAGTAGGCCCATAGGTCAGCCTCCGAAACGGTGCGCCCTAGATGTCAGGGGGAGGAATCATTTTTTGGGCGGCTGAAGCAAGAATATCCGAGATTGAAGAAGAAGCACGACATCCATTGGATGGACATCCAACGGCCACTGTTCCTAGAACCGTGTGTTGACTATAAGTTGACAAAGCCTTGCATACACGTCAACTTAGTTTTTTTAGGGACGCGTCAACTTAGAAGGCCCACAAGTGTGTCGCAGAGAACATATAGCCCATTTGCGATTTGTAAGAATGTACAACCCATTTTTGAATTCTAATGGAATTTACTACAACCCATTTACAGTTTGTTAAAAGTACATCCCATTTTCTAGTATTTATAGTAGAACCATGTTCGTGCGTTGCAACGGGATATGAATATTTTAGTATGTTAGCTCCTGAATTAGCTATCCATATTAATATGGTTGTGCAAATAAATGTTTACCAAATTCTGCCCGTGATTTACTTTATAATTTGATGAGAAGTTTGGTAAGTAAATTAAGGTGGAATTGGTTTAGAGAGCAAGTAATTAATATGATTAAGCAGCGCATCAGAAAGGTGCGGTGATTTAGCTTATATTTTGATGAGAAATTTGCTAAGTATATTCAGGTGAAATTGGTTCAGAAGGTAAGTAATCAACATGATTGAGGGACGCACGGGGAAGGTGAGATCAAATATGATGTGGTGGAAAAATAAATAGTCTAGATGAATAAATCTATGGGGAATTGCGATGAGAGGGGACCCACTGACAAAGAGTTTTGCCTCACAGGAAAAGAACATTACTTATTTTTTAAGTAAAATTAGTAAAAAGTAGTAGAGAAGTAGAGATAGAAAAAAGCGAGACGAAAGCCTATTTTGTGACGGTAACGAAGTAGACCAATGACCAATGTATGACATCAAACATCACAATCAATAAGCAATTCACATGTTTATCTCCGTCATATGGCTAAACGCCTTCGCATTTTCAGCAGTCATCCAAGAGGATGTCAAGCACCAAATCATATGCAATTGGCATGCACCAATGATCAAATCAACGATGTATCGGGATCACACGTGGCCAGCCTGAATCAAGAAGTTCTTAGTGTACTGAATTTATACATAAAACCGTTGCGCATGTTGCCCGAATTTTCTGAACACTTTGTTTGAGTAGCCACACATGAAGGGGCTGATCTGGTGTACATGGACACTTCCATTACAAATCTACAATCAGCTCTTTTTTCCTTTGAGAAAAAGAACAACAAAAACAGGAGAATGGTAGGAAAGATAAAACCTGAAATTTTATCTTTCTCGCCACTCTGTTTGACGACTATTTACAACACGACCTTGTAAGTGCGACTTACCCTTTCTTCCCATGTGCATGGCTTCTAGGTGAAATCACGTCATGGTCGCCGGAGCTACTACTTTTCTTGCCATGTGATCTTCTGGGCGAAATCACCTCATGGTCGCCGGAGCTGCTCTTCTTGCCATGTGATCCTCTAGGCGAAATCACCTCATGGTCGCCGGAGCTGCCCTTCTTGCCATGTGAAGGAGGCAATGACGCCCACGTAATCTTCTCGCCGATCTTCTTGTCGCTCGCCTTCTTGCCGAGATGCCTGCCGGTCTTGCCCATGGATCTGGGTCCTCCATCCTCGCCGTTCAAGATGGGCACGAGGTACCACCAGATGGAGGTGCAGCAGATGGCGAACATCCTCCCGAACACGACCAGGCTCAGCAAGAGCAGCACCGCCACGAACGGCCAGTACTGGCTCGGCCTAATCGCCTTGTCCGCCCACGACCACCTCCCGGCGGCCGAAGCCTTCTTCTTCGTCGGCGCCGCAGCGACAGCCGGCGCCGTCACAGCCGCGGCGTGCTTGACGGCGTCGTCTCCTCCTCTCGGGCTGGTGGACTCCGTCCGCGGCGACGGCGGCTGCGTGGGCGGAGGCGTGGACGACACGGCCAGCTTGGACTTGCACTTCTTCTTGGGCTCGGCCTTGGCGGCGGGCTCTTCCGTCGGCAGCTTGACGACGATGGGCACCCAGCCCTTGGTCTCGGACTGCACGAACCGGACCATGACGTGGTCGCCGCCGTCGACGCGGCGCAGGACCTTCTCCCGCCGGGACTCGAGCTCCGCGAGCACCATGGAGAACTTGTCCAGCCCGCGCGACGCGTACGGGTTCTCCTTCTTCCCGGTGACCGGCTTCTTCTTCTCCTTCCTCTGCGCCTGCTTGCCTCCGCCGCTCATCGGCTCGCCCTTGTCAACGTCCTTGAAGCTGGCTGTGCCGCAGAACACCATTTCTTCCGGCATAATACCGTTTACCACTCCCTGTCAAGAACTGCTTATAAAGGGGATAACTTCCAAGCTGGTTGTAACTTGCTCCGGTGTCGCTCATAATTTGTTTAGCTGTTCCTCTGTGGGGCTGGGTGACTGGAAGTCGGGGGCGACTCGATCATTTGAAGGCCGCGGGGCGGTGTCCTGGCGCGAGCTGGGTCAAGCGTGGAGGTGTCAGATAGTACTATTCAATTTTCATGCCTTGCTTCCCACGATTGACCCGGTGTAGAGATTGGAAATACTACTCCAGTACTGTGTCCGCGTTAAGCCGTTAACAACAAGAAAGAAAACGGTGAGAATCTTCACACAGAGAGCAAAGCGACACGTCCCATAATTTATACAGAGCGTACGTCTGCTTCTGAATTGTATGCATGGGAAATTGTTATATGCTCGACGTTCCACGGTTTTACAATAAAAAAAAGGCGCAACCGGATAATCACGATTTGTAGAGAGACTGAATCAGTGGTGACGTATAACTCGATCAACCGACGGACCGATAGCAATTTCTAAGCATAACAGCAAACCCATAGTTTTATACGAATCGGCACCAAGTAATCCACGAGGTGCATGCGTACGTAACTGCGTATCCAGACACCCTTGCCGTCGATCCAGTTGGTTGCGCGTCGAGCTCGCACATAGTCATAAATACTACTCGTACAGTTGGTTTATCAGCCTGTGCAGATAAATTGACTCCAAGTCTCCAGCTATTTCCGCCCGAAAAATAAAGAGTCTCCAACTACTAGCTCGATCATGACCTGACGAGCAGCGTACGGGTTGCCCGCATAACCGCATTTATTGCACCAGCGGCGCGAGGTCGCGACGTCTCCCTCGTGATTTCGCTGCCGGTTGCCCAATTTTCTCTGCTCATGATTTTCTTTTTCTTTTTTTTGAACTTTCTCTGCTCATGATTTAGTAGTAGAATGTCAAGTAGTACTACGTACACAGTGATTCGCGAGCGCTAGCTGAGTTTCCGCTGACCCGCCGGCCGGCCGCGGTAAGGTTTGAGGTTTGATTGCTGTGCAAGCCGTGGACCGATCTCCGCTGCTTCTCTGAAGCTTATCGTGCCGATTAAACTAACACGGGTCGTCTTGAACGAGTCAACGGTTCCTGTGGTTCGTGCTACGTAGCGATGATTTACCAGTTTAGTTTTATTTGTTTGGCCTATGTAGGTCAAAGGAGGAGACAAAATCTCGGCAGCACGATCGCTCTGCTCTGACCATCATTTCTCTTGGATTGTTAGAGCAACTCTAACGCAGTGATCCAAACGGATACGGATTTTGTTCGTATTTTGTCCGTTTGGTCGCTCGCCTGCCTAGCGGACATGAGACGGACAGGGGATGAACCCAACGCAAGACCAAAAAGTGGACACGCCCGCGTGGAGACGCCGCTTTTCTCCCGTGCCGCCGCGGCAGCGCCCCGTGCCGCAGCTCGTCGTCCCCCGCTCGCCGCGCCCGCCCATAGCCTTATCGCCGCCGCCGCCTGGCCGCGCCCGCCTCCGTG
>NC_041383.1:217980573-218001393 GCF_002162155.2 Triticum dicoccoides
TCGCCCGACGCCGCGCCCATCGCCCCTGGTCGCGCCCGCGCCGTGCCCGCCCCTCGACCGCGCCTTGCTGGCCGCGCACTGCTCATGTGCCCGCACGCGCCCAGCCCGGTTTGCCCGCTCGCTGCTGCCCTTGTTGCAGCGCTGCTGTTGTTGCTTCCGCGCCGCTGCTCTTGCTGCTCACCGCCGCTATATGCTGCTATCCGCGTACGGCCGCGGTGGCGCCCTGGCTGTGTGCCTCGCCTGCTCCCACCTCGGCTAGCCGGCGCACCACCCTCACCCTGCGCCTCCTTTGGCCGCGCGGTTGAGCCGGGCCACCTCCTGCCGGCGCCAGGCCTCCTCCTCGCGCCGTCGTGCCCCCCTCAGATCCCCATCGCGGCGAGCACGGCCGGGTGGCACCGCAGTTCCTCGGTGAGCGCCAGGAGGAGTAGCAGGAAGTGGAGGTGGGCGGCAAGCGCGGCGGCAGCCTGCGCATGTGGCCTCGCTCCTCCTCGCGGTGGTTGTGGAGGCTGGCGCCAGCTCGTGCGCGCTCACTGCTAGGTGGGACCAGGGGCGGACACGAGTGGACGACAGCGGTCGAGCAGAGCGTCTGCTTCGTACCCATTTGTTTCCAGATTTGGACCAAGTTTGAGTCGGAGACGGACAGCAGGCGGACACCCGCGTCTGTTTGGGTCGCCCTGTTGGGTCAAGTTTTGTGTCCGGATGATCCAAACGGATAAAATGGGTCTTTGCATTGGACTTGCTCTTATCTGCTTCCGTTATGACAACCCCATCTTGACTGTTTTAGTGGGATCATTCTAGAAGTTGTACTTTTGTATATTTTTTTAATGAAAATAGCTAGAACAATTGTTCTATGGTCTCGGTTCAAAAGAAAAAAAAATCATTCTAGAAGTTCCGTGCGGCTAATCACAGTACTACTAGTACGTAGCTTATTGATTGCAAATGAAGTACTAGCACGAAGCTGCGTACCTGTGTCTGAAGAGTGAAGAATGCCTGGGGACCTCGCACTGAAGTGCTCGGAAGAAATGGAGGGGATGACGGCTGAGAACAAGCTGGGAAAGAAAATACTGTATTAAGCTACTCCTCTGGAAGGGATAGCTGACACCTAAAGACACATGGGTGACATCAGGGCTCGTTTTAAATTTTCTTTTTGCAAGCATTTTTAAGCTTCTGGATGGACCTGTGCGTGCAAGTGCAAGTATGCAACGACGTCTGCAAAGAAGTTGTTGTTAGCAGCCTGCCCTGCCGACCTGTGCATCGGTGCACGCCCAAAATTCTTTCATTTTCTTCATCCTTAGAGCATCTCCAGCGGGAAAAAATGCGTCTTTTGCACGCGCGAGCCAGGTTGGCGCAGGAAAAAAAAACTACGCGCGCGAAAAAGCGGCAATGCGCCCGACAGTTTTGGCGCGCGGACGTCCAACGCGCTCTATAAAACCCGCGGCGGGCGCCCGCTAACCGCCGTCCGCGTCGCCTCTCTCCCTTCTTCCTCGCTTCTGCCGGTGCCCCCCGCCGCCGCGCCCTTCTTCCTCGTCTCCAGCGTCCCCCCGCCGCCTCCAGCGCCTTCTTCTCGCCGCCGACATGCCGCCGAGCGCCCGAAGCAGCTTCGGCTACCGCGGCGTCCGCGCCCACCCCTCCGGCATGTATTACGCGGAGATCCGCTCCGGTAATACACGCCTCGGTCTCGGGACGTTCGAGACCGCCCACGAGGCCGTCCGCGCATACGACGCGGCGGCATGGCGCCTCGCGAGGCCACGTTCGCAGATGAATTTCTCGGACGTGTGGACGCGCCAGCAGGCACAGGACCTCACGGCTCCGCCGTGGCTAATGACCGAGGAGGACTGCCGCATCCAGCGGAGGCGGGAGGGGCGCCTCCTCATCGCCGAGGCGGATGAGCACACCATGGCGGCGTGGCGCGAGCGCTTCCCGAAGGACGTCGCTGTCGAGAACGAGTTCTGAGCGCAGCGAGCCATGGATCGAGCGGACAGGCGAGAGCAGAAGGCACTGGCGGAAGCCCAGTGCGAACTGGCATCTGCGACCTGGGACGACAATGATCCTCGATGGGAAGACGTGCTTCTGTCGTTGGACTACACCACCGAGGAGGACGACAACTGCGAGTAGTCTATCTAGTTTATCGTCGACGTAATCTACTATATTTGCATCATAGTATCATTTTTATTTATTTTTATTTGTATCGTATGGACTAGCTTGTGGTGTTGGGCTTGAACTATGCATTGTAGTATAATTTTAATACGTATTTGTATTTTATCTATATGTTGTTTCATATTGTTTGTATGTGTTGCATCGTAGTACCGGTTGCTCGTGCGCGGATTTTGCAATGCTTGCTAGAGCTATAGCGCCGCGCCTTATTTTGCAGCCCCTGCTGGAGCAAGCGCCCTCCTGTGCGCTAAAAAAAAGCTATTTTAACGCTGTGAAAATAATTTAGCACGCCGCGCGTTGCGCTTCTGTTGAAGATACTTTTAAAGTTCGTCTTCTTTTTCACGGTCTTAAGCACGAGCAGAAGTCCATTCATTGGCGGAATGCGCTGGGACGACTTTGGAGATGGTTATTCCCCTTCTTAGCAGTACAGGCACAGTAACTGAACCAACTACATCTCACGTACAGATCAAAACAAGAAAAAGGAAACTTTCTTGCTAAATCTCAGTTGACTCAAACTTTGTTATGTATCAATTGTTGTTATATTCGTAAAAATATACATTGAGAATATGCAATAAAAAACAGATTTCCCTCCTTACATGTTATGCCACCTGACTAAGATTTAGTTAATTCTCAGTCGACTCGACTGAGATCTAGCCACACCCAAAAGAGAAGCATAGAGCTTACATGCAACGACCTACTCAACATATCCAATGAGTGTGCTAGCGGGCTCTCACAGGCCGGTACTACAAAAGCAAGACAAACGGATTGGCATGAAGATATTGGGAAACCTCTTTCCTTTTATTAGTATTCTCTTTGTCTTCCATTTGTTTTCTTATCTTTAAATAATTAATTGACAATATAAGGATTCTCAATGCAATTTACCGCATAATACATATAAATTTCCTCTAAATCAAAAGCAAGAAATTCTTAAGGTTATATTCTGGAATACCCTTAGTTATTCGTTCCATTTCGGCATATTACAGAAGCAAACTAAGTTCGTTATGATGCGCAAGGGAAATCAAGTCATCACAATTTATGGACACGATTCGATCATGAAATAATTAAATGATCATGTTCATTGCAAAGTTCATAAGGACGGCGAGAAAAATTAAATCTTTTAGCACAAACATCTAGCCTCTATTGCAACCATTTAGTTTCTAAATACATATGCCTCTTGCAAAATCTATCTTCCCTTTTTGGTATGTAATTGCAAACTCTATGCACTCCACAAAAATTGGCATGCTTATAAGAAAGATTTTTATCATGACTAGTGCAATCATCATTAGTACTATGGATATTCAAAGAATTCATACTAACAACATTGCAATTATGCTCATCATTCAAAGATGGTATGCCAAACATTTTATTGCATTCTTTCTCTAGCAATTGAGCATAATTATCGGAATCCTTATTTTCATGAAAGGCATTAAAAAGATGAAGCAAATGAGGCAACCTCAATTTCATTTTTTTGTAGTTTTCTTTTATAGACTAAACTAGTGATAAAACAAGAAACTAAAAAATTCAATTGCAAGATCTAAAGATATACCTTCAAGCACTAACTTCTCCGGCAATGGCGCCAGAAAAGAGCTTGATGTCTACGACGCAACCTTCTTCTTGTAGACTCGTGTTGGACCTCCAAGCGTAGAGTTTTGTAGGACAGTAGCAAATTTCCCTCAAGTGGATGACCTAAGGTTTATCAATTCGTGGAAGGCGTAGGATGAAATGGTCTCTCTCAAACAACCCTACAACCGAATAACAAAGAGTCTTTTGTGTCCCGGACACACCCAATACAATGGTAAATTGTATAGATGCACTAGTTCGGCGAAGAGATGAAAGTGCAACTATCCCTAGGTGGTTTTGGTAATTAATAACAACATATAGCTCATTGAGCTAATGCTATTCCAAGACTATTATTTCAGGAAAGGTCAATGAATGGCATGGCATGGATGATGAAAGTGGATCCCTCAAAATACTAAGGACAAATGATTGGCTCAAGCTCAAAAGCTCAAGACTCTTCATTTTATATTTTAGTGATCCAAGATCACATTGAGTCTATAGGAAAAGCCAATACTATCAAGGAGGGATGAGGTGTTGCTTAATGAGCCTCTTGCTTCATGTGCTTAGTGATATGCTCCAAAACCCCCAACTACTTTCCCACATCCACATATGACCTAAACCCAAAGCCGAAATCGGTCACACCAAAACTTCCTATCCGGCGCCACCGATTCCAAAAGTCATAGCCACTGCCACAAACCCTAAGCAAATCGGTCTTACCGATAGGGATCTCGGTCTCACCGAGATGGGGTTGCAATCTCACTGTTTCCCTTCGTAGCGTTTCGGTCTAACCATAGTGAGCGATCGGTCCCACCGAGATTGCAATGTAAACTCTCTGTTTCCTTTTTGTAACATTTCGGTCTCACCGAAAAGAGCAAATCGGTCCCACCGAGTTTACCTGACCAACTCTCTGGAAAGCTTATTACCAAATCGGTCTCACCGAGTTTGTGTAATCGGTCTTACCGAGATTACGTTATGCCCTAACCCTAACCGAATCGGTCTCACTGAGATGCATGTCAGTCCCACCGAAAATCACTAACGGTCACTAGGTTTAGTAAATCGGTCGGACCGAGTTTAACAATTCGGTCCCACGGAATTTGGTAAATTGTGTGTAACGGTTAGATTTTGTGTGGAGGCTATATATACCCCTCCACCGCCTCTTCATTCATGGAGAGAGCCATCGGAAAGAACCTACACTTCCAACTTACCATTTCTGAGAGAGAACCACCTACTCATGTGTTGAGGCCAAGATATTCCATTCCTACCATATGAATCTTGATCTCTAGCCTTCCCCAAGTTGCTTTCCACTCAAATCTTCTTTCCACCAGATCCAAACCCATTGAGAGAGAGTTGAGTGTTGGGGAGACTATCATTTGAAGCACAAGAGCAAGGAGTTCATCATCAACGCACCATTTGTTACTTCTTGGAGAGTGGTGTCTCCTAGATTGGCTAGGTGTCACTTGGGAGCCTCCGACAAGATTGTGGAGTTGAACCAAGGAGTTTGTAAGGGCAAGGAGATCGCCTACTTCGTGAAGATCTACCGCTAGTGAGGCAAGTCCTTCGTGGGCGACGGCCATGGTGGGATAGACAAGGTTGCTTCTTCATGGACCCTTCTTGGGTGGAGCCCTCCGTGGACTCGCGCAGCCGTTACCCTTCGTGGGTTGAAGTCTCCATCAACGTGGATGTACGATAGCACCACCTATCGGAACCACGCCAAAAACATCCGTGTCTCCAATTGCGTTTGAATCCTGCAAACCCTTCCCTTTACTTTCTTATAAGTTGCATGCTTTAATTTCCGCTGCCTATATACTCTTTGCATGCTTGCTTGAATTGTGTGATGATTGTTGACTTGTCCTAGAGTAGCTAAAATCTGCCAAACTCTAAAATTGGGAAAAGGTTAAGTTTTTATTGGTCAAGTAGTCTAATCACCCCCCTCTAGACATACTTCAAGGTCCTACAAGTGGTATCAGAGCCTTGGTCTCCATTTGCTTTGATTTCCATAACTTTTGGTGGTCATAGCCTTGGTTTCACAACCTAGGAGAGTATGGCGTCTAGCGAGGGAAATTATCACCGTAGAGGTCCTTACTTTGATGGTACTAATTTTGCTAGTTGGAAGCATAAGGTGAAAATGCATATTCTTGGACATAACCCCGCCGTTTGGGCAATTATTTGCATTGGCTTGCAAGGTGAATTTTTCGATGGGAGAGAACCGAACCGTGAAGCTAACGCGGAAGAATTGAAGATGCTGCAATACAACGCTCAAGCTTGTGATATCATCTTCAACGGATTGTGCCCCGAAGAATTCAACAAAATCAGCCGTCTTGAGAATGCAAAGGAAATTTGGGATACTTTGATTGATATGCATGAAGGTACCGAATCCGTCAAGCAATCCAAGTTGGATGTGCTCCAAAGTCAGCTTGACAAGTTCAAAATGAAGGATGGTGAAGGTGTCACTGAAATGTACTCTAGGCTTGCTCTTATCACAAATGAGATTGCCGGCTTAGGGAGTGAAGAGATGACTGACAAATTCATCATCAAGAAGATCTTAAGAGCATTGGATGGAAAGTATGATACCATGTGCACATTGATTCAAATGATGCCAAACTACAAAGATCTCAAGCCAACGAAAGTCATTGGAAGAATTGTTGCTCATGAGATGTCACTCAAGGATAAGGAGGAACTTCACAACAAGTCAAGTGGTGCTTACAAAGCTTTAAGTGAATCCCCCACATCATCAAGTGAGAAACCAACCTTCAATGAAGAATTGAGCTTAATGGTGAAGAACTTCAACAAATTCTACAAGAGTAGAAGCAAAGAAAGAAGCTCCAAATCAAGGTCTTACAATGACAAGAGATCTTCTAGTCGAGAGCGCAATTGCTACAATTGTGGGAGACCCGGACACTACTCCAATGAGTGTACGGCACCCTACAAAAGAAGAGAAGATTCTCCAAGAAGAAGAAGCAAAAGAGAAGAATCACCACCAAGAGAGAGGAGGAGTAGAGATGATCGTTATGAACAAAGACCCTCACGGAAAAGCAAGGATTCGGAAAGGAAGGACAAGTCATCAAGGAGCTACACGAAACGAAGACATCAAGCTCATGTTGGTGAATGGGTATCTGGCTCCGACTCTGACAATCACTCCGAGAGAAGCTATCACTCCGACTCCGAATATACTCAAGATGAAGGTGTTGCCGGTCTAGCACTTGTGTCAACCAACTCCTACGACATATTTGATTCACCAAATGAAGGTGTTGGAAGATGCTTCATGGCCAAAGGCCCAAAGGTAACACATCCCGAGTATGTTGATTTCAATAGTGATGACGATGACTTGCTTGTGGATGATGATTTACTTGTTGACAACTCTAGTGATGAATACTATGATGAAACTTCAATTAATCATGTTAATCATGCTAAAACGAATGACAATGATAAGGAGAAGATTGAGCTTCTAACTAAAGAATTAAACTCTCTTAAGTTAGCTCATGAAACTATCTACGAATATCATCGAGAACTTTTAAGGGCTCATGAGAAGTTACGCTTTGAAAAGCTCAATCTTGAGCAAGAGCATGAGTTCTTAAAGGCAATCAATGATGATCTTCGCAAGAAAAGTTCTTCTTACATTGCCAAGCGTTTACTCTTATCTACTTACATGCCTCAAGTCAAGTCTAGTAACAAGTACAAGAAAGATACTTCCTCTAGTAGTAACAATAATAATGTTAAATCCAATATTGTTGCTTCTAGTAGCTCTCTTGATTCCACTAATGATTCTCTTAGCCAAGTTACACTTGAGCAAGAAAATAGCTTATTGAAGGGAATTATAGAGAAAGGTGTTTACAAGAGCCTTGCCAGGAGTAAGTAATTCGAGGAAATTGTACGCAAGCAAGGAAGGCACTGGAAGAATCAAGGTGTTGGTTTTGAACGAAAGTTCAATGCCAATGGAGTTGAGTGGGAAGAAGATCAATACCCCAAGACAAAGTTTGTTCCTCAACAAGATAAGTATGATCCTACTTCCTTCAAAGGAACACAAGCTCAAGATGATCTTCCACCACATGACCACAAGAACAAAGGCAAGGACAAGCTTCAAGAAGAGATTGATACATTTGAAGAAGCACCTAAAACCTCGTTCAAATGGGTCCCCAAGACTACGTCAAGTTCTACTTCATCAAGTACAACTACAACTCCAAGGATTCCCATCAAGATGATGTGGATCCCAAAGAAGAAGAACTAGAGAGTTCTTGAGGGTGACTCCGCCGACATTCTTCACTCATATCATTTTGGCAAGAACAAGTGCAATCAACTTCCACATCTTGCACTAGTTCAAGGAGTCACAAACCCTCATATTGGTAAGACAAGGGACAAGGTAACCTAATGATTTCATGGACATCATCTTGTGTGTGCATCACTCTATGTCTATGGATATTCTTGTTTGTTCCTTGTGAGACTAACCCATGTAGGTAAGTTGAAAGTGCAACTCACTCCAAAGGATTGCTCCAAATGATCTACATCAACATTGAGCATCTACATCTTCAACACCTACATGAAGTCATCATCGACAAAACCCAATGTTAGTTCATCCCTCTAAGGGGGGATCTCACATCTAGGGGCAACTTAACTCTAAGAATTGAGTCAAAGCAACTCTAATGGTGTGAACACATTAATGCATTATGTAAAAGTGGTAACCCCACTTGAGCATAAACGATGAGTATGACCTATGATCAAATGTTCTCATTTGACTCCTAAGTCAATATACTCATATATAGATGACCTAGTCATCGCCAATTGTTTGATAGATGCTAGAATTGGTTGTGCATGCTTTGCCACATATTTCATTTACTATCTTATTGTGTGAGCATGTTGGTGCATATTTTACTCATTCAAGGACGTCCACTTGTTGTTTTGATTGTTTGGTTTCTTTTCTTTTTGCCAAGTGGATGGACAAGAATGCCTAAGAATCTTCTTTAGCTATCTATGCTTTTCTCATCTCAAACTCTATTCATGCTACATCACAAAATTTGATCAAGTCAGATTCGAACCACTCTGTGTGAGGAGAACTCGGAGTCCCCGATTCGTCATAGACTTAAACTTCCAAAACCTCTTTGTGATTCTCGGTCTGACCGATTCTTCCATTTCGGTCCTACCGAGGTCACCAAGTTGATCTGAGTTTTCAATCTCGGTGCAACCGATTTGAACTTTTCGGTCTCACCGATTTGCTATAACTGAACACAGTTATGCATCTCGGTGCCACCGTGTTGTTCCACTCGGTCACACCGACAGGGTCGGGCTATATATAGTCACGGGCAAAAATTTGGAAATTTCTCCGAAACCCTTCGCCCGCGCAACAGCTCGCTCTGCCATTGTGGTCTCCGGATCGTCTCCTCGCCGCCAGCAGCCTCCTGTCGCTGGTCTTCGCCGCCGTCAATGGAAATCGTCCCCGCCGTTGCCGCCGTAGCAAGTCCACCGCCAAGTTAGGGTATGGACTTGATCTTTGTGCTATCCACGTCTGATTCCTAGCACATTGTTTTCATATTGTTTCTTGCCACGATTGAGATTCTTCTATCCAATCAAAATAGTCCGTAGTTTAGATGGGATTCAAATTTTTAGGGTTAGATTTCCGCCGAAACCATCTCGGACCCACCGAGTTGAAAAACTCGGTCTCACCGATTTGGCTTATGCCATTGCACTAGTGACTCTTGGTCTAACCGAGAATTACTAATCGGTGCGAGCGATTTGAGGATTTTGTGAAACCCTAGCAGTCTCGGTGCCACCGAACTGAAACTCGGTCCAACCGAGATCATCAGTTTAGGTTCCAAAACTGCTTCGGTATCACCGAGTTTGAAAATCGGTTGATCCGAAATGCTTTCTGTGGAAAACTAAAACTGAACTTTTCAATCATTCTTTTGCAAAAATCTCTGCATTTTGTCATGCTCATCTATTCTATCTCATCTATAACTCTTCACAGGGTCAGCAGTCAGCTTGTGCAGTATGTCTAATCAGAGTGACAGTCAGAACAGGTCTGAAGAGCACATGGACTTGAGTGAGGGCACTAGTCCCTCAACTTCAGATGAAGGGAGCAGAAGCACTCCTAGCAATTTGCCTAAGGCTGCAACTAGGCAAAGGAGGAAGAGAACCTCAGACTCAGAGGATGAGGATTACAAAGCTGAGGAGGATGAGGCCACTTCCAAGAAAGTGGTGCTCAAAAAAGAGTATGGCTCTGCACAAAGCACAAAACTAGGCCTGAAGAAGAAAGTTCCTGCCAAGAGAACTCCAATGCCAAAGGCCAGGAAGTCCACTCAAGTGCCAGCTCAAGCTCAACCCAAACAGGCACCTGCAAGGAAAGAGGCACCATCAAAACCTCAGAAAGTCCCCACTGGTGCAACCATGAAGTTCACACTTGAATCAGAGGATGATGGTGATCAGGACAAGAAAAAGAAGAGAGCTAGAACCACAACTGCCAAGGTCCTTGGAAAGCCCTCAATGAGAAGGGATTCTGATGAAGAGGAAGAGCATGCTGCGCCAGCTCCTAAGGCAGCTAAGCTTATGGGAAATGCAATCAGGTCAGGGGCTGCAACATCCAAGCCTAAAGATGCACCCAAAGCTGCCTCCAAGGCCAAGCAAGCTCCAAAGAGGAATACCAGGAGTATTCCAGCTGCTGAAAAGAACAAGGCCCCAGTGCCCAATGTTGCAGAAGATGAAGATGAAGAAGGACAAGTCCTCAGAAAGCTCAAGCCCAAGATACCAGACCACAATGATGCCCATCCTGTGGCTGAGGACATGAGAATCAGGAAGGATTCAGGGCTGAGGCTGTGGAGGATGGAAGACCCATATGCTTCAAGAAGAAGAACTGCTGTTGACTACAGGTTCCACACAAAGGAACAACAGGACTTTTATGAAATCATTCTGTTGGACAAGAAGCCCATAGTCTGTGATATGAGGTGGGTTGACTGGAAATTCATCAGGGAGAATGAGCAGCACTACCCTGGAGTGGAGGAGAGCTTTATTGCTTGTGGAGTAGCAGATTTTGTTGGACAGAAGTTCACCAACTGGAATGATGAGCTTATCATGCAGTTCTACTCCACATCACACTTTTATCCAGATGGTAGGATTGTTTGGATGTCTGAGGGTACTAGGTACCAGTCCACTGTGGAAGAATGGGCAAGTCTGATCAATGCCCCCAAGGAAGAAGAGGATGACTTGGACATATATGCAAAGAAGAAGTTGGGTCACAATTCAATGGCTCACATGTACAAGGAAATTCCTGACAAAGCAGTTGAGACTCACAAGTTTGGATCAGTTCACTTTCTGCTGTCAAGGTTGGCAACCATAAATTGGATTCTGAGGCACACTTTGTTTCCCAAGTCAGGTGACCATAACATGATCAGAGGGCATGCCATCAACATGCTGCATGTGTTTGATGTGTCACATAAGTTCAAAGTCATGAGCCTCATCATTGAAACAATCAAGAGGACTGCAACAGATCAGAAGAGGAGCTGTGGATATGCACCTCAGATCCAGGAGTTGATTAACTCAAAGATGGGCATAGGGAAATATCAGTTGGATAAGGAACATTTTCCAATTTATCCAGAGTTTGAGGACAATGAGGTTGTTATGAATGAATATGATCCACAATCAGTTCAAGCTCAGGAGAAGAAGGAGAAGGCAAAGAAGGAGAAGGCTGCCAAGATGCCAACTCAAGAGGAGGCATCTGAGTATTTCTTGAAGACCAAACAAGAGCAGCTTGGTTACCTGATAGCATCAACTCTGAGGATTGATAAAGGGTTGACAACCCTAACTCAAAACCAGGAGAGCCTGGAGAGAATCATGGAACAAAAGTTCTATGATCTAGATGTCAAGGTGACTGAGATTCAGTTAGTTGTAGAGCAGCTGCAGGATGACATGTAGGAGAGGAAGGGCAAGACAACCACCAATGTGTTTGCCAGAGTGCCCAGAGCCCAGAGGTCAGTTGCAGTGCCAGTGACAGACACTAGAGCTACAACTTCAGCACCAGCCACTGCCCCTACAGTTCCAGTGCAACCAGCTCCAGCATCCACTCCAGCACCCTCTACTTCAACTGAAGCCTTCGTCCAAGGAGCTATCAGGACACCACCACCAGAAGATCAAGCCTGAGAGTCGATCTAGCACTATGCATTTTCTATGAACTTTTTGGTAACTTGTTGCCAAAGGGGGAGAAAAATGTATAGATCATAGGCTTCAAGAGAGAGGGTGTGTTGCTTTTGTTCTCTCTTGCTTTATTTGGTGGTTTTTCAAACATTGTTTGCTTTTGGTTGAGATACTATGCTTGTGAGACATTGATGATCATGTGTTTGATCATAAGCCACACTTATGCATGCTTGATATTATCGTATCTATCTTATATGATCATTCACTATGCTTGGTGATGAGTGCATGTATTCATTGTTTATTATTTTGAGCGCTCCACCAAGATGTATGTGACATGGAAGAGTAACCCATGAGCCTAATTCATTGTGCATTTGCAGTCCAAAGCAAATATTAACCCATGCACAAATTTAGGGGGAGCTCTTGCTTATCACATACTTCTCAAAGCGACGATGTTATTCAATCTTATTATCATTTGTCGAAGCTTCGATCTATATGTTGTCATCAATTACCAAAAAGGGGGAGATTGAAAGTGCAACTATCCCTAGGTGGTTTTGGTAATTAATAACAACATATAGCTCATTGAGCTAATGCTATTCCAAGACTATTATTTCAGGAAAGCTCAATGAATGGCATGGCATGGATGATGAAAGTAGATCCCTCAAAATACTAAGGACAAAGGATTGGCTCAAGCTCAAAAGCTCAAGACTCTTCATTTTATATTTTAGTGATCCAAGATCACATTGAGTCTATAGGAAAAGCCAATACTATCAAGGAGGGATGAGGTGTTGCTTAATGAGCCTCTTGCTTCATGTGCTTAGTGATATGCTCCAAAACCCTCAACTACTTTCCCACATCCACATATGACCTAAAACCAAAGCCAAAATCGGTCACATCAAAACTTCCTATCCGGCGCCACCGATTCCAAAAGTCATAGCCACTGCCACAAACCCTAAGCAAATCGGTCTTACCGATAGGGATCTCGGTCTCACCGAGATGGGGTTGCAATCTCTCTGTTTCCCTTCGTAACGTTTCGGTCTAATCGAAGTGAGCGATCGGTCCCACCAAGATTGCAATGTAAACTCTCTGTTTCCTTTTTGTAACATTTCGGTCTCACCGAAAAGAGCAAATCGGTCCCACCGAGTTTACCTGACCAACTCACTGGAAAGCTTATTACCAAATCGGTCTCACCGAGTTTGTGCAATCGGTCTTACCGAGATTACGTTATGCCCTAACCCTAACCGAATCGGTCTCACCGAGACGCATGTCAGTCCCACCGAAAATCACCAACGGTCACTAGGTTTACTAAATCGGTCCGACCGAGTTTAACAATTCGGTCCCATCGAGTTTGGTAAATTGTGTGTAATGGTTAGATTTTGTGTGGAGGCTATATGTACCCCTCCACCTCCTCTTCATTCGTGGAGAGAGCCATCAGAAAGAACCTACACTTCCAACTTATCATTTCTGAGAGAGAACCACCTACTCATGTGTTGAGGCCAAGATATTCCATTCCTACCATATGAATCTTGATCTCTAGCCTTCCCCAAGTTGCTTTCCACTCAAATCTTCTTTCCACTAGATCCAAACCCATTGAGAGAGAGTTGAGTGTTGGGGAGACTATCATTTGAAGCACAAGAGCAAGGAGTTCATCATCAACGCACCATTTGTTACTTCTTGGAGAGTGGTGTCTCCTAGATTGGCTAGGTGTCACTTGGGAGCCTCCGACAAGATTGTGGAGTTGAACCAAGGAGTTTGTAAGGGCAAGGAGATCGCCTACTTCGTGAAGATCTACCGCTAGTGAGGCAAGTCCTTCGTGGGCGACGGCCATGGTGGGATAGACAAGGTTGCTTCTTCGTGGACCCTTCTTGGGTGGAGCCCTCCGTGGACTCGCGCAGCCGTTACCCTTCGTGGGTTGAAGTCTCCATCAACGTGGATGTACGATAGCACCACCTATCGGAACCACGCCAAAAACATCCGTGTCTCCAATTGCGTTTGAATCCTCCAAACCC
Organism: Triticum dicoccoides; assembly: GCF_002162155.2. Taxonomy (NCBI): domain Eukaryota; kingdom Viridiplantae; phylum Streptophyta; class Magnoliopsida; order Poales; family Poaceae; genus Triticum; species Triticum dicoccoides. The sequence continues at coordinate 217,994,406 of NC_041383.1, forward strand.
TTCTCTTTACTTTCTTGCAAGTTGCATGCTTTAATTTCCGCTGCCTATATACTCTTTGCATGCTTGCTTGAATTGTGTGATGATTGCTTGACTTGTCCTAGAGTAGCTAAAATCTGCTAAACTCTAAAATTGGGAAAAGGTTAAGTTTTTATTGGTCAAATAGTCTAATCACCCCCCCTCTAGACATACTTCAAGGTCCTACAAGAGATGGTGGTACAAGTGTAATATGAATAGTAGAAATATATTTTTATAATCTGAATAAATAAAAACAGCGAGGTAACTAGTAACAAAAGTGAGCAAAAACGGTATGGCAAAGCTTGAAAACAAGGCCTAGGGTTCATACTTTCACTAGTGCAAGTTCTCTCAACAATGATAACATAACTAAATCATATGGCAATCCCTCAACGTGCGACAAAGAGTCGCTCCAAAGCTCCCATTGCAGAGAACATAAGATGAAATTGCTTGTAGGGTATGAAACCACCTCAAAGTTATTCTTTCCGATCAATCCATTGAGGTATTCCTATAAGTGTCACAAACATCCCTAGAGTTCGTAGTAAAATAACACCATATGCCACACATCAATCAACCCTAATGTCATCTAGATACTCCAATGTCACCACAAGTATCCGTGGGTCCATTATACGATATGCATCAAACAATTTCAGATTCATAATATTCAATCTAACACAAAGAACCTCAAAGAGTGCCCCAAGATTTCTACTCGAGAAACAAGGACAAAAACGTGCATCAACCCCTATGCATAGATTACCCCAATGTCACTTCGTGAATCCGGGAGTTGAGTGCCAAAACATACATCAAGTGAATCAATAGAATACCCCATTGTCACCACGGGTATCCCATGCAAGACATACATGAAGTGTTCTCAAATCCATAATAGTATTCAATCCGATAATTGTGAAACCTCAAAGGTAAAACTCAATTCATCACAAGAAGGTAGATGGGGAGAAACACCATATCACCCAACTATAGTAACAAAGCTCGCGATACATCAAGATCGTGCCAAATCAAGAACACAAGAGAGAGAGAGATCAAACACATAGCTGCTGGTACATACCGTCAACCCCGAGGGTGAACTACTCCCTCCTCATCATACAGAGCGTCGGGATGATGAAGATGGCCACCGGTGATGGTTTCCCCCTCTAGCAGGGTGCCGGAACGGGCTCCCGATTGGTTTTTCCTGGCTACAGATCCTTACATCGGCGGAACTCCCCATCTAGGTTTATTTCTGGGGTTTTAGGATTTATAAGAATTTTTGGTGTCGGTTTCACGTCAGGGGGGTCCATGAGTCAGCGACAAGGCAGGGGGCGGGCCCTAGGGGGGTGGTGTCGTGGTACTATGTCTGACAGTAAGAATAGGGGGTACGTATGGAGAGGCAAGGTCTTAGCTACGGCAAGGTTGTATGCAAGTGTTTACGAGTTCAGGCCCCTCTCGGAGGAGGTAAAAGTCCTACGTCTCGGTGCCCGGAGGCGGTCGACTGGATTATGAGTATGTGTTTGTATTACAGGGGGTTCGAACCCTTGTCCCAGAGGAGGGGGTGGCTTATATAGAGTTCGCCAGGACCCCAGCCATCTCCTGTTACAGAGGGTTGAATGTACATAAAGATTGAGGCATTACTAGTAACGCCAGCCTTAAGTGCCTTTAATGACCTTAAAGACTACAGAGTGAATGCTCGCCCGTTGCTGTTCTGAGTGACTTCTGGTCTTCAGCAGGTTGAGTGGTTTCTTGTATGGTCGAGTGGTTGACTAGTCGTGTGACTTTGGAAGGAGGGGTATCCGAGTGGTTCGTTGGTCGAGTGGATTGCACTCGACACCTTTACTGGGTTCCCTTTGTTATCGCTTGAGCTTCTTTGCTTCTAGGGTAGTGACCTTAGGTAGGGCGTATAGGTCAGGCCTGTGATCCTACGCTAGGTCTGTATCCTCATCATTAGCCCCCGAATGGATTAAGGTCCGAGTGGAAAGAAGATTGAAGTTGATCTTGCTCCGACCCTTGCGCTTCACGAGTATTTACGCAGGACAGAAGACTCATGTTAGAACTTCAGCTTCGCTTCAATTGCCTTGATCGATTCAGAAAGTTGCCGAGTGAATTTGCAACATCATCTGTCGAGTGTTGTTTCTGGGCATAGAATCTTTGGCGCGATTGGTTGCGGCATATCCCGGATCTCACGGGATTTGAAATTTCGGGGAAGCGCGCGGGACGGAGCATGCCGAGGTAAGCGGGATGGATAGACAGGAGTGCCTTGATCTCCACGCCACCTTTTTCGCCACATACCCAGCGCACGACTGTTGCGGGATTTGACGGGATCACCTGGGCCCACGCGTCAGCCACTTAGAAGTGGGCCTTTATAAGGCGACGGAGCCGAGGCTCCTGCACTGTGCGCATCTATTTTCTCCCCTTTTCCTCTGCTTCTCCACTGCATCCGTCTCCTCTGCTCTTGACGCTGCCGCTCCGCCACCATGATGAAGGACAAGATGGCGGTGCTGGAACGCGCGAAGAAGGCGACGGGGGCGGCGAGAGGCAAGAAGAAGAATCGCGGGTCGTCATCGCGCTCGGCGCTGCCGCCGGGTTGGATCCAAGGCGATTGGATCCGGTCTTCGCTCCGGCAGGAAGATCTGGACAAGCTGGTGGAGTCCGGGCTAATTGCCAAGGGTGTTGCGAGGTTGCCGGAGGAGGAGACGGAGCCGCAGCCGCGACCGGGTGAGTGTGTTCTGCTCGCCACCCATGTCGACCGGGGCTTCTCGCTTCCTCCGCACCCCTTTTTTTGGGGTTTCTTGAACTTCTTCGGCGCCCAACTCCATCACTTTTCTCCCAATACCATCACATATCTTGCTGCATTCCTATCCATGTGTGAGAATTTTCTGGGGTGTCGACCACACCAGGGTCTTTTTAAGCATATTTCCACCATCCGTTCTCAGTCGGTGAAGAAAGCAAACACAAGTGACGAGAAAACACATGTCATTTAGATGTGTGGGGGTTTGGGTATATTTTCACCATCCGTTCTCAGTCGGTGAAGAAAGCAAACACGAGTGACGAGAAAACACATGTCAGTTAGATGTGTCGGGGTTTGGGTATCTAGAAGAGGCAGAGGAGCTCTTTCCCTTCCATGACTCTTCCTGAATCGGCCAGGGGCTGGCAGTCGACCTGGTTCTACTGCCAGGACCTCGCAACTCCAGGCCAGTCAACCGGACTTCCCCACTTCACCTTTGATCGTGTTCAGACTCCTTCCTAGCTGAAAGTGCCTGCTGCTGAGAGTGTGGAGACGAACATGCTAGTTGAGAGGGTGGTCCAACCGATCAATCTGGTCATCGCCGACATGGATCTACTAGAGGTATTCCTCAGTCGATGCATCCAACCTCTTCAGGCCCGTGACCATCCTATGTGGATGTACTATGGGTCGACGACACCACCTGGGTTCATCTAGAGGAAGTACTAGCTAAGATGGTGGAAACAAGGATAACCCCATAGGATCCAGGAGAGTCGACCCCTTCAGAGACAACAATCAGTCAGACAAGGTGTGTCTTCCATCACCGACTATTTTTGGGTACATATTCCGACTGCCCTTGAATCCGACTGACTTTTACTCGACTTCTTGTCTTGTAGGTTTTTACTGAGATGTACTCGATGCCCAATGGTGAACAAGTTCTAGAGCAAGGCCAAGAGGGAGAGGACAGTGCGGAAGAGAGCGGTGATTGGGAATGTCCTGACGATGAAGATGAAGAGGAAAGCGACGAGTCGGATGACGAAGAAGCGGTCGACTCACCGCCTCGCTCGAAACATCGATCCAAGCAACACCATGACCCAGCGGGCGGGCGCGGTAAGAACGTGGCCCCAAGCACCCAAACACAGAAGCGCACTCGGACGTCGACTCCGGAGCCAACAGAAAAAGTCGCCAAGCAGTCCAAGGTTGCTCCTCCAAAAGCTCGGAAGTCTCTGCCCAGGATCAAGATGGATGTTCCTGTTGCCTCTGGGTGAGTATCCTCTCTGTGTTTACCTCTACCAACTGATTCTTCTGTTCTGACCGAATGGATCATGGATCTTTCCAGCCTAACCTCCGCCGCGACTGACATGGATGTTGACAAGGCCCCAGGAGATGAGGAAACCGATGACGCGGCCACCTCCAGAGCTGGTAAGTCCGCTTGATTAAAACTTATTTTGTCAATTGAGTTGTCGGTCAGTTGAATTTCTGATGTTTTCTTTTTGCTGTAGCTCCATGAGACATTGTCATGCTTCCAGATGATGATGAAGAAGAAGTGCCTCTGAAAGAGAGGAAGAAGAGAGGCAAGGGCTCGAGCAGGAGAGTGCTTGAGGTTCAAGTCCCTCGGTCGACGCCGGTGCTTGAGACTGTGGTCGAGCAATCCGGAGATCCGGTTCGGACCGACGTCACATTCGCCGACCCGCTGACAACTGATTGCCCATCAGGGTCGACTGCTCCGACTCCTGCTACTCCAGTGCAACTTCATGCGTCTGACCCAGTGGCTGCTTCGACTGCCTTGGCGCCATCACTCTTTGCTACATACCAAACTCCAGACGACTCGCCAAGTGCCGCCAGGGAGGCTCTTCGCCAGGTGAATCTTGTTATGGATCAAGTGAAGGTGATGCACGAGGCTAGTCAGGTGGCCCATAATGCCGGCACTGCTTTGCAGACCAACATTAAGGTTAGTTAACTCCTGACTGAACTTTTGAATCATGAAAAACTGCCGCTGTAGCTTTGCTGCCCATATGTGCATCTACTATCATGGGTCTGTGTTTCATATCCGATCACCCACTGGGGTGTGCCTGCCTTAGGGTTTAATAGGTGTTCTACTCCACTCGACTTATACTGAGTTGAGTGTTTGTCCGAAGCATTGGGGGCACGCAGAGTGCACCCACTGGGTGTAGTCCCCGAGACCACAGTCGACTACTGGCAATCGGCTGGGGTCTGAGAATCTACGCCCCTTTTTTTTGACTCATGCTGGGCAAACCATGCTGAGTGTTGATCCAAACCAGTGGGGGCACGCTAAGTGCACCCACTAGGTGTAGTCCCCAAGACTACTGTTGAATGTTTGATTCGGCAGTAGTCTTAGAGTAACTTCCACTGTGATTGTCTTTTGTTTCTGTCGACTGATATATCTCTCTCGCTGACTGCAGAGGTCTTGTGATCTTGGGGCTCAACTTTCTGAGTTGAATAAGAAGCAAATCAGCCTCAATCTTGATCTTGAACTGGCGAAGAACAACCTCAAGACTGCTCAGGAAGAAACATCCATCATGGGAGGTAACCAATCGTCAACTGTCCACCTTCTTGGTGTTTTTTTTCTTTCAATCTTTTTGAACCGAATGACTTCACACGAACAGATGTGCGTAGTGAAAACCGTCAACTTCAAGCTCGTCTGAAGAGTGTTGTTTCTTTAGATAAAATGAAGGAGGCTCTGGAGAAGAAGGATCTGGATCTTGATGCTGAGGCGCGAGAGAAGATAGTGCTTGCGGACAAGAAGCTGGCTTCGGTCAGCAAGTTGGAAGAGGAGAACTCGAAGCTGAAGACCACCATCTCTAAGGCCAATCGGGAGGTCGAGCAATTGAAGAAGGACAAGGAGAACTTAACCAATGAAGTCGGAAGCCTCAAAGCCAAGATGGGCGAGCTGGAGTCCTATCTGGGACAACTTGCAGCAAAACTGGTCCTAAAGCTTGAAGGTATCATCGTTCGACTGATTAGTTGCCGTCGATTGGAACGTCTTGTCATACTGTCGACTCACCATTTTTTTCGATTGTGCAGAACTTTGTCAGGACTTTGAGGCTGAGACTGGGCGGGTTGAGATAGGTCTCGACCCCATCAATTGTCCTGTTAAAGATGATGTTGCGATGAACTTGCTGTGGTTGGAATCACGTATGGACAGTGCCTTTGCTTATTTTGCCCGACTGAAGGCGGCGATGACTCGGGTTGATGCCAAACTCTGGCCCCAGGCGGAACTTTCACAAGATCTCGAGTCACTGATGGCTCGACTGAATTAGATCCCTGGCCGAGTGCAAGAATGGAAGAAATCATCTGCTCGCTGTGGCGCTGACGTTGCCCTGCCATTGGTCTGAGTGCATTGCAAAGACGCCAAAGAAGACAAGATGGCGGCCCTCAAGGTTGTGAACACCAAGAAGCATACTTTCCAGTCCTTCATGGACACTTTCCTTGAAGCTGCCGCTCGCATTGCAGACAACATTGATCTTGACAGTTTCTATGATCCAGCCAGCCCTTCTCCTGATGAGTGACTGAAAAACATTATGCCCCACACTTATTTGCCTCGGAATGCCGAGTGGTCGTGTAACCGTTAAACTCTTTCATGCTTGATGCTTGAGTACTCTTGTCCGCTGCAGTTCTGAACTTTTGCAGGGTTTATCCAAACTTGGATTTCTTAGAATATCATGGCTTTTGCTCTGTTTCTTAAATTGTTTCTGATTGTCCCTCGGTTCCGAGTGGACTTGATCTTCTCACCCTTTGCCGAATGAAAGTACATTGTACTTGTGACGGAGCTCAATCGCGGTGTTTAGTCGACACCTCGTCATCCTTGCGAATAGGGATGGAACATTGTATTTGTGGCGTAGCTCAGAGGTGGTGCTCAGTCGCTGCCTTGTCTCCCTTGCGGATAAGGGCGGAACATTGTACTTGTGGCATAGCTCAGAGGTAGAACTCAGTCAATGCCTCGTCGTCCTTACGGATAGGGACGAAACATTGTACTTGTGGTGTAGCTCAGAGGTAATGCTCAGTCGACGCCTTTGTGACTTAGGCGATTACAGGGTCGCAGCTAAGCCCCCGAGTGGGAGGATTGCTCTCCACTCGGAGTGTTTTTTAACTTAGGCGATTATGGGGTCGCAGCTAAGTCCCCGAGTGGGAGGATTGCTCTTCACTTGGTGTTTTTTTAATTTAGGCGATTACAGGGTCGCAGCTAAGCCCCCGAGTGGGAGGATTGCTCTCCACTCGGAGTGTTTTTAACTTAGGGGATTACGG
>NC_041383.1:218001791-218021725 GCF_002162155.2 Triticum dicoccoides
TTTTTAACTTAGGCGATTACAAGGTCGCAGCTAAGCCCCCGAGTGGGAGGATTGCTCTCCACTCGGAGTGTTTTTAACTTAGGCGATTACGAGGTCGCAGCTAAGCCCCCGAGTGGGAGGATTGCTCTCCACTCAGAGTATTTTTAACTTAGGTGATTACAGGGTCGCAGCTAAGCCCCCCGAGTGGGAGGATTTCTCTCCACTCGGAGTGTTTTTTAACCTAGGCGATTACAGGGTCGCAGCTAAGCCTACGAGTAGGAGGATTGCTCTCCACTTGGAGTGTTTTTTAACTTAGGCAATTACGGGGTCACAGCTAAGCCACCCACTGGGGGATTTGGACACAAGTGATTACGGGAAACCAATCATTAAGATACTGTAACAATCTTGTCTTTGTAAAATAATCTGAAATGCTTTTATTACAACTCGACGGGTCGAGTGATTCTAGGTGTAGAAAGGACGAAGCAGCTCCGTGTTCCATGCACGTGGCTCGTCTATTTTCTTGGCTACGTTGTAGATTTGATACGCTCCATTGTGAAGCACCTTGGTGATGATGAAGGGACCTTCCCAGGCCGGAGCGAGCTTGTGAGGTCGCTTCTGAACCACTCGGAGCACAAGGTCTCCCTCCTGAAACGCTCGACCTCTGACATTGCGGACGTGGAATCGACGCAGATCTTGCTGATAAATGGTCGACCAGACCAAAGCCATCTCGCATTCTTCCTCCAAGAGATCGGCCGCGTCTTCACGTGCTTGCTCTGCTTCGGTTTCTGAGAACAGTTCAACTCTGGGAGCATTGTGCAGCAAGTCACTCGGAAGCACAGCCTCGGCGATGTACACCAAGAAGAAGGGGGTTCGTTCAGTCGACCGGTTAGGTGTTGTCCTCATCCCTCATAGGGCTGGTGGTAGTTCGGTCACCCAGGCTCCAACAGCATGCTTATGATCACGCATCAGACGTGGTTTTAACCCCTGAAGGATCAAACCATTCACCCTTTCAGCCTGTCCATTCGACTGCGGGTGCGTGACGGACACATAGTCGACCCGAGTGCCTTGAGATGCACAGAATGCCTTGAACTCATCATAATCAAAGATGGATCCGTTATCTGTGATGATGATGTGAGTAACTCCATATCTGAATATCAACTCTCTAATGAAACTGACGCCAGTGCCTGCTCCAAGGTTCTTGATGGGCTTGGCTTTGATCCACTTGGTAAACTTGTCGACTGCTACGAGCAAATGGGTGAAGCCACTCGCGCCGGTTTTGAAGGGTCCGACCATATCCAATCCCCAGACTGCAAATGGCCAAACGAGCGGAATAGTCTTTAGGGCAGATGCGGGCTTGTGAGACATGTTGGAGTAAAACTGGCAACCTGCGCACTTGTCGACTATATCCTTCGCCATCTCATTTGCTCGAGGCCAATAAAACCCCGCTTGGTATGCTTTGGCCACGATGGTCCGAGAGGACGCATGATGACCACAGGTCCCCGAGTGGATATCATTTAGGATCATCTGACCTTCTTCTGGGGTGATGCAGCGTTGTGCAACTCCTGTGACACTCTCTCTATAAAGCTGCCCTTTTATCACGGTGAAAGCTTTGGATCGATGGACTATGTGGCGAGCCTCGTCTTCGTCCTCTGGGAGCTCCTTTCAGAGAATGTATGCGATGTATGGGACCATCCAATCGGGAGTGATCACTAAGACTTCCATGATCAAGTCGACCACGCCTGGAATCTCTACCTCAGTCGGGTCGGTTGAACTTATTGGTTGCGGGGGCTCTTCCTTGAAGGGATCTTCTTGTACTGACGGGGTATGGAGATGCTCCAAGAACACATTGCTGGGGATAGGCTTCCGAGTGGAACCTATCTTCGCCAGATCATCAGCAACTTGATTTTTGATTCACGGTATGTAGTGGAGCTCCAATCCCTCAAACTTTTTTCCAGCTTCCTCACTGTGTTGCAGTAACTGTCATTGCGGGACTCCTGACATCCCATTCCTTCATCACTTGGTTAACCACCAAATCTGAGTCGCCATAAACCATTAGGCGTCGGACGCCGAGTGAAATGGCCATACACAACCCATATAAAAGTGCTTCATACTCTGCTTCATTGTTTGAAGAGTCAAAGTGAATCTAAAGGACATAACTGAGCTTGTCTCCTTGTGGGGACAGTAAAAACACTCCTGCACCAGAGGCATTCAACATCTTGGACCCATCAAAGAACATGGTCCAATGTTCCGACTGAGTTTGAATTGGTTGTTGTTGTTCAGTCCACTCTGCGAGGAAGTCTACAATTGATTGAGACTTAATGACCTTCTTTGCCTCCAATTTGATATCCAAAAGAAGAAATTCAATCGCCCACTTTACCACTCGACCAGTTGCATCTCTGTTATTAAGGATCTCTGACAAAGGAGCGTCGCTGACGACTGATATTGAATGATCAGAGAAATAATGTGCAACTTTCTTCATGGTCAGGTAAATCCCATAAACAAGCTTCTGATAATGAGGATATCTCTGCTTGGATGGGGTTAAGATTTCTGAGATGTTATACACGGGGCGCTGAACTTTGAAGGCCTTGCCTTCTTCTTCCCACTTGACTGTGAGCATTGTGCTAACAACTTGTCATGTGGCTGCGATGTAAAGCAATATAGGTTCCTTGCTAACCGGAGCAGCAAGCACCGGCTGGGTGGAAAGTAGGGCTTTGAACTCTTTTAACAATGCTTCAGCTTCGTCACTCCAGTCGAATTTTTCAAACTTCTTCATCAGTCGGTAAAGAGGCAGTGCCTTTTCACCGAGGCGTGAGATGAATCGGCTCAAAGCGGCCAAGCAACTAGTAAGCTTCTGAATGTCGTGCAGGCACACTGGGCGCTTCATTCGGAGGATTGTGCCAATCTTCTCTGGGTTTGCATTGATCCCTCGTTTGGAAACAAGGAAACCGAGTAACTTTCTGCCTGGGACTCCAAATGTGCACTTAGATGGGTTAAGCTTGATATCGTACCTTCTCAGGTTGGCAAAGGTTTCAGCTAGGTCAGTCAGCAGGTCCGAACCTTTGAGTGACTTAACCACTATGTCATCCATATATGCTTCCACATTCCGAATGATTTGAGTGAGCAGGCACTTCTGAATCATGCGCATGAATGTGGCACCAGCATTCTTGAGACCGAAGGGCATAGTAACATAGCAAAAACACCCGAACGGGGTGATGAAAGCCGTTTTTATCTCATCGGGTCCATACATTCGGATCTGATGGTACCTGGAATAAGCGTCCAGGAAGGACAGCCGCTCACATCCCGCAGTTGAGTCGACAATCTGGTCGATGCAGGGTAGAGGGAAATGATCTTTCGGACAGGCCCGATTGATGTGTTTCAAGTCAATGCACATTCGAAGTGAATCGTCTTTCTTGGGAACCATAACGACATTGGCGAGCCACTCGGAGTGGTATATCTCACGAATAAACTCAGTAGCCAGGAGCCGAGCCACCTCCTCGCCAATGGCTTTTCTCCACTTCGTGGTGGACCGGCGGAGGTATTCTTTGACGGGTTTTACTTTTGGGTCGACTCGCAAATGGTGCTCGCCCAGTTCCCTAGGCATACCTGGCATGTTAGATGGTTTCCATGCAAAGATGTCCCAGTTCTCACGGAGGAACTGGATGAGCGCTTCTTCGTATTTGCTGTCGAGTGTCGACGAGATATGGGTCGAAGAAGCATTGGGATCGGTCGGGTGAACATGAACTGGCTTGGTCTCTCCGGCCGACTGAAATGCTGACTCTGAAGTAGGCCTCTTAGCACGCAGCAAATCACTCGGATCTGTCGTCTTCTGATACTCTTGGAACTCCACTGCTGCCATCTGCTATTTTTGCTCCATCTTGAAGACAATATTCTGCTCTCTGACGGTTACCGGAAACCATTATTACGCCTCTAGGGCCAGGCGTCTTCATCTTGAGATAAACATAGCACGGTCGAGCCATAAAGCTATCATAGGCAGGCCTACCCAGAATGGTGTGATATGCACTCTGGAAATCCACTACCTCAAACCTCAACTTCTCCTTGTGGAAATTCTTCTCATCGCCTAAAACCACATCGAGAGTGATCTAGCCGAGTGATTCGGCTTTCTTTCCTGGAATGATCCCATGGAACCGCATGTTACTCTCGCTAAGTTTGGACATCGGGATGCCCATTCCTTTGAGAGCTTCAGCATATAGAGTATTCAGGCCCCTGCCACCATCCATTAGGACCTTAGTCAGTCGGGTGCCCCCCACGACTGGGTTGACCACCAGTGCTTGCCGCCCAGGGGTAGCTACGCGTGCCGGGTGGTCGGACTGGTCCAATGTAATAGGGACCTTTGACCACTTCCGATATCTCGGTGTTGCCGGAGCAACCATGTTTACTTCTCTGTTAATGACCTTCAGTCGACTTTTGCTCTCAATATCGGCAAAAATCACCAAGGTGGCATTGACATTGGGATAACCACCATCATCGTCCCTATCCTCTTCCTCCTTCTCAGGCTCTTTGTCCTTACCACTACGTTTACTTTCTTGGAAGCTCTGAATAAGGAGTCAACATTGTCGAGTGGTATGCTTGGGGAGAATCAGATTTCCCTCCTTATCCTTCTTGATGTGAATGTGACACGGTAAATCCAACACATCATTTCCATCCTGATCTTTCACCTTCTTGGGGGCCCAGGGACCTTTAGATTTCCCTTTGAACTTTCCTTGATTTAACATTGCTACCTCGGCAGGTCCTGCTGCCTCAGCCTTTCGCTTCTGCTTCCGACTAGAATTTCCTCCCCCGGTGTCCTGGGTGGCTGTTTTGTGCTTGCCACTCCGGAGTCGGTCTTCCTCTTTGCCATTAGCGTATTTGGTAGCAATCTCCATCATCTGAGTCAAGGACATATCTCATGTCCGATCAAATTTCAGGACACGCTCCCTGTAGCGAACGCCTTCCTTGAAGGCACATACTGCTAGGTGATCAGATACATTTTCCATTGTGTGTCGTAGAGTGATCCATCTCTGGATATAGTCCCTCAGGGTTTCATTCGGTTTCTGCATGCAATGCTACAGCTCTGGTAGACCGGCTGGTCTCTTGCAAGTTCCCTCAAACGTTCTGGTGAACACTCGAGCTAACTCATCCCAACTCAAAATACTCCCAGGGGCCAACTGAGTCAACCAAGCTCTGGCAGACCCTTCAAGCATTAGAGGAAGGTGCTTCATGGCCACCTCATCGCTCCCACCACCGATGTGCACAGCCACTCGGTAATCCTCAAGCCAAGTATCGGGCTTCGACTCACCCGTGAACTTACTGACGGCAGTCGCCAGTCTAAAGTTATGGGGTATCTCAGCAGCTCTGATGGCCCTTCTAAAGCACTCGGGGCCGGAAACGTGGACTCTGCCTCCACTAGGTCTGTCCCGATCCAACCCTTCTCTGTATGCTCTGTTCCGGTCGACCAGACCCTGTACAGGGACGAACCTTGCATCAAAGCCAGGTTCTCTGGGGTCGACTGGAACTCTATGATCGTTCCCGTACAGACGCCTGTCGTCATTGCGCCGGGGTGCGTATGACCCGTCCCTCGGAAGGGGAGAAGGCGCACGACGGTAGTTGTCGTGGGTGTACTCATGATCATATTCACCATGAGCTCTTCCCAAATACCGATCCTGGCGATGGTCACGGCCTCCCTGTCGCAAAGGGGATCTAGGATTGTGAGCAGACTGAACGGTCTCCGCTCTCACTGATCTGCTGTGGATTCTGTTCCATGACTGGGAAATAGCGAAGTTCTGGTCTCCCGCTTCTTGGAGCAGCGCTCTGATCTGTTCCAGGCCTCTCCCAGCCTCTGATCGGGACGGCTGAATAGACTTTGCAATACCCGCAACAGCTGCCAAATTCTGAATCGGTGTATGGAATACCTGAGTTTCCGGCGGAAATAACTGTCATGCACGTTGAGGGAGTCCTGTATTAGGGGGTATCCGGACAGCCGGACTATATACTTTGGCCGGACTGTTGGACCGTGAAGATACAAGACTCAAGATTTCGTCCCGTGTCCGGATGGGACTCTCCTTTGCGTGGAAGACAAGCTTGGCGATTAGGATGTTAGATCTCCTTCTTTGTAACCGACTCTGTATAACCCTAGCCCCTCCGGTGTCTATATAAACCGGAGGGTTTAGTCCGTAGGACAAGGACAATCATAATCATCATAGGCTAGCTCCTAGGGTTTAGCCTCTGTGATCTCGTGATAGATCTACTCTTGTAATACTCATATCATCAAGATCAATCAAGCAGGAAGTAGGGTTTTACCTCCATCGAGAGGGCCCGAACCTGGGTAAAACATCGTGTCCCCTGCCTCATGTTACCATTAGCCTTAGACGCACAGATCGGGACCCCCTACCCGAGATCCGCCGGTTTTAACACCGACATTGGTGCTTTCATTGAGAGTTCCTCTGTATCGTCGCTGCAAGGCTCAATGGCTCCTTCAATCATCAACAACAACGCGGTCCAGGGTGAGACTTTTCTCCCCGGACAGATCTTCGTGTTCGGTGGCTTCGCACTGCGGGCCAATTCACTTGGCCATCTGGAGCAGATCCACAGCTACGCCCCTGGCCATCAAGTCAGGTTCGGAAACTTGAACTACATGGCCGATATCCGCAGAGACTTGATCTTCGACGGATTCGGGCTTACGCCAGGAGCGCCGAACAGTCACGACGAGCACGACCTAGACCTGTTGTGAGACAATACCCGAGATATCGCACCTGCAAGAGCTCCGGACCTAAATCTAGGGCAGATCGCGTCGACCGAGGACGGGTGGATGGACCCCGCCCCGGAGGCCGCATACTCATCGGCGGTAGAGCCGAACACAAACTCCACCCCCAAGGAAGTCTGTGTCATCGGACCCCCAGACTTGTGTCCGGCTGCAGGTTCCAAACCGCACGCCCCCGGGCCTGCTGAATTCGGGTGGGCTCCGGTAATGGATTTCGCTGCTGCAGATATCTTCCAGCACTCGCCCTTCGGCGACATGCTGAATTCATTAAGGTCACTCTCTTTGTCAGGAGACTCTTGGCCGAACTATGTCCGGCTCGAGGGGGAAGCAGGCGACGAAGAAATTCGTTGCCCACCCACCACCCACTTCATAGCCACTATCGATGACGTAACAGACATGCTTGACTTCGACTCCGATGACACCGACGATATAGACGTCGGCGCAGGGGACGATTTGGAACCACCGCCCACGGGGCGCTGGACTGCCACCTCATCATATGATATATACATGGTGGACACGCCTAAGGAGAACGATGGCGACAAAAAAGACACAACGGAGGATAAAACCCCTGGACAAAAGCCAAAATGACGGCGCAGACGCCGCTCCAAGTCCAGCCACAGTAAAAATAGCGATAATAGCGCTAGAAAGATCGACACCCCAGTAAACTCCAAAGGCAACAACGACCATATGGACCCAACGATAGAGCAGGATGAGCCAGGTCACGCCGAACACAGCCCGGAGCAGACGCCCGATCACAGTGATCCTAATGGCCGAACTCATCAACCTGCCTCGGGAGAAGAGCATAGTCTGAACGACGATGCATTCATCATCCCGGAAAAATGTTTGGAACGATATAACCTCCACAGAATGCATATGGCCACTGCAAGAAGTCTAAAGAAGCAGAAGCAAAGGCTCAAGGCCGCGTAGGAAACGCTCAACCGCAGATGGAATAAAGTGCTAGACAATGAAGAAAAATACAGCAACGATCGCCACACAAAGAGCTACCCAAAGCGCAAGCTGCTGCCAGAATTCGATGATGAGGCCATTCCGCTGAAGAACAATATGGCCAGTAGGCCGGACCAACCACTTCATGACCGCAATAGAGCAGCTACTGACGCCGCACATGATTTACGTGAGCTCCTGGACAAAAAGGCCGGCACAACCAGGTCTATCTATGGATCTAGAGGACATGCTCCGGCGCAGGATTATGGTCACCAAAACGATCAGACTGATCGAATACCAGTTCGGAATCAGCACCGGACACAACAACAGTCGACAGCATGCCACAACATGTCTAGATACAAAGGGGCTGCTCACCCTCTCCGCTTCACCGAAGAGGTATTGGACCACAAATTTCCACAGGTTTTTTAACCTGTGAACATAGAGGCATATGACGGAACGATAGACCCCGGGGTCTGGATTGAGGATTTTATCCTTCATATCCACATGGCTCGTGGGGACGACCTCCACGCCATCAAATACCTTCCCCTCAAGTTGAAGGGACCAGCTCGGCACTGGTTGAAAAGCCTTCCCGAAAATTCAATCGGAAGTTGGGAGGAACTTGAGGACGCTTTCAGGGCCAATTTTCAAGGGACCTATGTCCGACCTCCGGACGCTGACGATTTGAGTCACATAATTCAACAGCCCGGAGAGTCCGCCCGCAAGCTTTGGAATAGATTCCTCACTAAGAAGAATCAAATTGTGATTGTCCGGATGTTGAAGCCCTAGCGGCCTTCAAGCACAGTATCCGGGATGAGTAGGTCGCCAGACACCTCAGCCAAGAAAAGCCGAGGACAATGGCAGCCTTAACAAGCCTTATGACCCGCTTTTGTGCGGGTGAAGACAGCTGGTTTGCCCGTAGAGGCACCAGCGACCCAGGCACATCCGAAATCAGGGATGGCAATGGGAAGCCACGGCGCAATAAAAACAAGTGTCAAAACAACAAAGAAAGTCTGGATAACACAGCGGTCAACGCCGGATTTAGGGGATCTCGGCCCGATCAACAAAAGAAGCCATTTAAAGGCAACAAAGAGGGACCATCCGGCCTGAACAAAGTCCTGGACAGATTGTGCCAAATTCATAGCACCCCCGAAAAACCTGCGAACCACACTCACAGAGAATGCTGGGTCTTTAAGCAGGCCGGCAAGTTAAATTCTGAACACAAGGGAAGGGAAACACCAAGTGAATACGAGGATGAGCCTCGCCAGCCGAACACTGGGGGACAGAAAAAATTCCCACCAGAGGTAAAAACAGTAAACATGATCTACGCGACTCACATACCCAAGAGAAGGTGCAAACACGCGCTCAGAGACGCATACGCTGTAGAGCCCGTCGCCCCCAAACTCAACCCCTGGTCGGCCTGCCCGATCACCTTTGATCACAGGAACCACCCGACTAGTATGCGGCACGGGGGATCGGCTGCCTTGGTGCTCGAGCCAATAATCGGCGGATACCATCTCACTCGTGTCCTCATGGACGGCGGCAGTAGTATTAATCTAATATACCAGGACACTGTCCGCAGGATGGGGATAGACCCATCCAGAATCAGCCAAAGTAACACCACCTTTGAAGGGGTGATACCAGGCGTTGAGGCCCGCTGCAGGGGCTCCCTCGTATTAGAGGTGACATTCGGTTCTCCAGATAACTTCAGAAGCGAAGAATTACTCTTCACCATCGCTCCCCTCTGAAGTGGTTATCATCCATTGCTCGGAAGAACGGCCTTCGCTCGCTTCAACGCAGTACCGCACTACGCCTACCATTCTCTAGCAGCCAGACACTAAGCGACCTCTCCTATCAGAACACATGATCGGTCGTTAAGACCACGGACACGGTTAGACGAGTCCGGCACACCGTCGATAACAGCCCAGATAAACCTGAGCTGGGTGCTATACATGTAATCCCATAGAGGGCACCAGGGTCTGCAAACATGCAATAAAGCCCACCTTTTGGCTTGACCTTATTAACAGGCCAATGTCTTACACTTCTACTATCCACTGGTAATAACCAACTCTTCGCACGCTTACATCATACTCTTTTACATGAGTTTTCCTTTTTACAGACACCATTCGTGTGATACCCTCCCAGGACACAGCACAATAGAGACAAAGGCACAGACGTGCAGCAGGGCCCCGCTCAAAGGTTTCTCTTTAGATTAAGCCCCTGTGTAAACCTTCTTTATTGTCTCTTGTTGCTTGACATCTCATGGGTACTCAATACACCCACAGGGGATACTGGCGTTATTGGCATTTCGCCACGACAGACTAATGCATGTACCTGGAAATACAGGGTTCATAATTAAGGGCGCTACTCAGCCCAGTCTATGTTATAAATTCCGAATACCTCCGGGAGTGTTCGGCGTTGCGAGTTAGGCCTTATATGCATCAGCTCTGAATCATGTCTTTGGTCAAATGTTCGGTTTGCCCGGCTCCTGGGTTTGCCGCCTTACGTTTCGCTTCTATCGGCTAAGGCGGCCAAAGGAGAACTACTGCGATTGTGCCCTGGTTATTTCGGATGATCACCTCAGTAGAGAAAGCCGAAAACTGACTGTCATGATATAGCGAGAGACTGGTCAACCACTCGAGGACTCATCAGAATCGTTAGGATTCCTCCGCATTAACAAAGGACCGTTTCCCGGTCATGTACACACGTGCCCATATCCGGATGCACGCAAAGGTACCAGGGGCTACATAGTAGCCCCACCGTCAAACTCCTATGGCTAAGTGAAAGTGTTAAAGCTATATAGTCCGGTTGCCCAGTTCGACGTGCGATCACCTCCTTAATGGACCAAGACGTTGGATCAAGTGTGATTACGCACATTTTTGCGAACACCCCCGCATTGTATGCGTGGGGGCTGAAGCCAACGACTGCTAACTTTCAGGCTATATACACATCAAACGGCCGCACAGGAGGCACAATAACACTTTTGGGCGAAAGTATAAACATAGCCTCTATAATTAAAATACAATTGTTTTTACAATGAAATGATTTGTCACTCGAACATGACATCCTTCGAGAACTGAGCCTCTATTAAATGAGCACCTTCTGTTACCTGCTCCAAGTAGTGCTCGGCCGGATCCTGGCTCCCCGCCGGATTTTGGGTTGCAATGATGGTGGCCTCCATATCTGCCCAATATGTTTTAACACGGGCAAGAGCCATCCGTGCACCCTCTATGCACGCCGACCTCTTCATGGCATCAATTCGTGATACGGCGCCAAGGAATTGTTGCACTAAACCAAAATAACTATCCGGCTTCGGCCCCTTCGGCCATAGATGGTCTATTACAGACCTCATTGCAAGACCGAACAACCTATGGAGCTCGGCCACAGTGTCCATCGTTTCACTCAATGGCAACGAGCGCGTTGGAGCACTGAATTGCGACCAGAACAACCTTTCTACTTCACTATCTTTTTGATCCTCAAAAAACTTGGTCGCATCAGCCGTACTTTTTGCCAGATCCGCATACGTGTCTGCAGCGCTCCAGCGCTGATCCAGAGGAGCGTACTTTGGATCCAAGAGTTTCATTCGCAACAAAAAGGGGCTTCCAGCCGCGATTTCTCTGGCCTGTCGAAGCTCATCCCGCGCATCCCTAATTTCGGAATGCGTCTCCTTGGCCACATCAAGGGCCTTCTTCAGGTCAGCCGACTTTGCCTGATTCTCCTTTTCAAGGAGCTCATACTGGCCGACGGTGTTTTTCAGCTCCACAGCCATCTCGGCTATTTTATCTTCGCTTCGGCGATGAGCAGCCTGTTCGGCTCTCAAATCTTCGGCCGCCTTTAGGGCAACCGCATTGCTAGCCCGGGCTTGTTCCTTGGCTAGGGCAAGCTCCACCCTCAGGGCCTCCATGGCAGCAGCTCCGCCTGCAGTCGAGCATATCACATTAACATTATGGTCCTCTTAATATTTCCTATAAAAACAAGGAAAACAGAGCACATACTCTGTGACTTGTTAAGCCGCTCGTTCACAAGCGTGATGTCAGCATCCAGAACTTCAATCTGTCGCCTCAGTTCGGCGACTTCAGCGGTCCGGTCGGCTGCCGGACCCTTAACCACCTGTGCATGAATACAGTGCGATCTTTACTTAAGAATGTGATCCTCCGTTTGCCGCCTAGGGCTGGCAAGCAGAGTCTCAGGGGCTACTATCTATACGGAGCACACCTAGCGTGTGCGCCACAACCAAAAAATTACGTATTTCATTATATACCTCAAAGCCTTTGAGCAGGCTCGTAAAAGCTTCATTCAACCTGCTTGTGGCGAATGAAATCTTGTCAAGCTCCGTGCTCATTAATGAACGGTAATTCTCCAAGAGAGCAGGTTGCTCCAGAAGGCCCGTCAGCGTGTCCGGCCGGTCGCCGAACTGTGTCGGACCCTTCTTATCGCCCCCCATGGGAGCCGAACGCTCCGGGCTCAGGGCGGCCTAAGTATTAGCTTCTGGTCTCGGAAAATCTGGACTCCTCCATGACGACACCTTGGGGTCGCCCGCCCCATGAGGCGGAGAGGCAGGTGGGGTTTCACTCTCCATCATCTCCGGAAGAAGATCCCCCGAAGACGAACTCAGTCGAGAAGAGCTGCTAGCCGGACTGCAAAGAATGGATCCTGGTTATTGTTCTCAGAGGAGGAAGCGGTAGCTTTGTATTTACGATTAACTTACAGCTCGGCTGAGGGCTGGCCCGTTTGCGGGCATGGCGCGGTGAGGACGCCCTCTGGGCAGGGCCCCTGGTGAAGTGTTCTTCCCTTGTCTAGGCACCTCCGTCTCCAAGTCTTTGGAGGCGGCCCTCTTCTTCCCGCGGGGGGAGGAGATCGTAGATTCCCCTCCCCGACTATCCTCCTCCGTGGAGATAGTAATTCCCCCGGTTTGGATGTGCAATGTGTGAAGCTCTGCTTCTCTATTCTTCCCTCCGTCTTTCCCCGAGGGCACTTGACTTAGCACACGACTAAGCATCCTGGCTATGGCAGGACTAGGCGAGCCTTCGGGAAGCGGTGCCAGACACCTGATTCTCTCTGCCTTGCTGAGCCAATCCTGGCCGCGGATGGTTTTCATAATAATGTTATGATAAATATAAACGAAGTGTTCGGTTTTTGGGTTACTTACTTGGGTATCTGGGCGGTTGCAGCTCAGGCCCGCATCCTCGGTGGTGTCCGGACACTTTACTTGTGGTCCGAAGAATAACTTACACATCCCTTCGAGCGTCAAGCCGAAGAAGTGTTGAATAGTCCGCGGACCTTCTGGGTTGAAGTCCCACATCCGGAGAGGCCGATGTTTACACGGCAAGATCCATCGGACTAGCATTACCTGAATTACGCTGACAAGACTAATGTCCCTCTCAAGAAGCTCCCGAATGCGGCTCTACAATGTTGGTACGTCATTAGCAGGCCCCCAATCCAGTCCCACGTTGGCCCATGACGCTAGTTGAGGCGGAGGGCCCGAGAGGAAGTCGGGGGCAGCCACCCACTTTGTGCCTCTGAGAGCCATGACATAAAACCACCTCCGCTGCCATAGATCGGACACCTCCGGGAAGAAGCCCTCTGGCCATGGGGCGTTGGCGTTTATGTTTATTGCAGCGCCTCCGCACTCTGCGTGTCTCCCCTCAATCACCTTCGGCTTTACATTGAAGGTCTTGAGCCATAAGTCGGAGTGCGGGGTAATGTGGAGGAAGGCTTCGCACATGACAATGAACGACGAGATATGAAGGATGGATTCTGGAGCTAGATCATGAAAATCTAGCCCGTAATAAAACATGAGCCCTCTCACAAAGGGATCAAGGGTGAAGCCTAAGCCACGGAGGAAGTGAGAAACAAATACGACGCTCTCGTTGGGCTTGGGAGTAGGGATGACCTGCCCTGGAGCAGGAAGCCTGTGCTTGATGTCGGTGGTCAGATATCTGACCTCCCTAAGCTTCGCAATGTCCTCCTCTGTACCGGCCTTGAAGGTTTGATCCAGACATGATTGAAGATCCGAAGTGCCTAAGCTTGGGCTTCGGGTGTTGGGACTCGAGATGCGGAAAGGCGCAAGCGTGGTAGGAAAGACGGATAGGCCTCGGCCCCTCTATAAAGGGGGTGAATATCAAGCGTCCTCAGCGTAACCACTTGGGACTTGCCTAAAAACACGGAGTCATACCAACAGGCGTCGTGGGGTTGCCCGCGCCCGTATTGATGGCGGTCCCGCAATAAGGGGAACACGATCTCTGCTTCGACAAGGCGTTCCAATAAAACCACCTCGCAACATGTGTCGAGGTAGGCCGAGAAAAACCGGCTCGTATTGAGCCAGGCCGCGGTGTAAGGGCATGCTGTAAAAAAATTGTTGTCAGCGGATTAGATTTGTAAAGTGTTATGCTCTCTATGGTGGTGTGCGGAAATTATCTCACAGAGCCGGACACAATCCTTAATCTACTTTGGAGTATTCGGAGATGGAACCCGCCTTGCAATGCCGAAGACAATCTACGCGTTGGACTCATCGTGATTGATGCCTGGTTCAGGGGCTACTGAGGGTGTCTTGGATTAGGGGGTATCCGAACAGCCGGACTATATACTTTGGCCGGACTATTGGACCGTGAAGATACAAGACTCAAGACTTCGTCCCGTGTCCGCATGGGACTCTCCTTTGCGTGGAAGACAAGCTTGGCGAGCCGGATGTTAGATCTCCTTCTTTGTAACCTACTTTGTATAATTCTAGCCCCCTCCGGTGTCTATATAAACCGGAGGGTTTAGTCTGTAGGACAAGGACAATCATAATCATCATAGGCTAGCTCCTAGGGTTTAGCCTCTACGATCTCGTGGTAGATATACTCTTGTAATACTCATATAATCAAGATCAATCAAGCAGGAAGTAGGGTTTTACCTCCATCGAGAGGGACCGAACCTGGGTAAAACATCGTGTCCCCTGCCTCCTGTTACCATTAGCCTTAGACGCACAGATCGGGACCCCCTACCCGAGATCCGCCGGTTTTGACACCGACACACGTCGACTAGATTCGGGAATCAGTCGACGAGCACGTTCATCTAGAGAATGTTGGAGATTCTCTAGACGGGTGCGCTTAGCTAGAGTGGCCAGGCGCACTGCCTCCAATGCCCGGGCCTCAGCAGTTTCCCTAATGATGGGGGTCTGGAGAGCCTCCATGTTGTGGTGGTGCAGCTCCTCCCTCTACTACGAACTGAGAGGTTGGCGCTGGTACTCTTCATGGTCGAGTGACGGACCGGCGCTCCTGCCGCCATCGCCGCTGCGAAAGAAGCTAGGCGGACCTCAATGGGAGTCGACCATGAGGACCTCCGCCGTGGGATCACAACTCCCGCTCTCAGAAAGAGTGTCTGCAAAGTCAGTCGACAGATCGACCGATCCGCGAGAATACATGTCGGGCTCAATAGCCGCGACTTGGGGGGTGAAGGCTTGACAAGCCACTGCGTGCCTCACCCATAGCTGGAGCCGCGAACGGCCAGACCGCTTGCAGCGACGTCCAGCAGAGTGAGTCGACAACGCGATGACCGACTGGTATGGTGAACATGGCTGCCTAAGGAGGACGGCACAGGAACTCGTAGGAAGTGCACCAAGCCGCGAGCCGGAAGGGCCTCGACATTGAGGGGAGCCTCCTGGAGCCAGGCGGAATTGTCGGTGATGAAGATGAGCGCGCAGAGCCGGATCTCGCGGCCCATGACCAAATCGCCACCGGAAACCATGCTGATGAAGGCTGAAGAGAATGCAACCTCGCCGGAAGTCTCTAAGACGCTTCGCCCCATGGTGGGCGCCAACTGTCGTGGTACTAAATGTGACAGTAAGAATAAGGGGTATGTATGGAGAGGCAAGGTCCTAGCTACGGCAAGGTTGTATGCAAGTGTTTATGAGTTCATGCCCCTCTCGGAGGAGGTAAAAGCCCTACGTCTCGGTGCCCGGAGGCGGTCGACTGGATTATGAGTATGTGTGCGTATTACAGGGGATGCGAACCCTTGTCCCAGAGGAGGGGGTGGCTTATATAGAGTTCGCCAGGACCCCAACCATCTCCCGTTCCAGAGGGTTGAATGTACATAAAGATTGAGGCCTTACTGGTAACGCCAGCCTTAAGTGCCTTTAATGACCTTAAAGACTACGGAGTGAATGCTCGCCCGTTGCTGTTCTGAATGACTTCTGGTCTTCAGTAGGTCGAGTGGTTTCTTGTATGGTCGAGTGGTTGACTAGTCGTGTGACTTTGGGAAGGAGGGGTATCAAAGTGGTTCGTTGGTCGAGAGGATTGCACTCGACAACTTTACTGGGTACCCTTTGTTGTCTTTTGAGCTTCTTTGCTTCTAGGGTAGTGACCTTAGGTAGGGCGTATAGGTCAGGCCTGTGACCCTACCCTAGGTCTTTATCCTCATCAGGTGGGTGCGCCCTCCACCCTTGTCGTTGACTCAGGACTCTTTTGGCCCAACTATTGTGCTTCGGGGGCTTCTTCTGGTCCATAAAAAATCACCATAAATTTTCTGCTCGTTTGGACTCCGTTTGATATTCCTTTTCTGCCAAACTCAAAAACAAGAAAAAACAGAAACTAGCACTGGGCTCTAGGTTAGCAGGGTAGTCCCAAAAATAATATAAAATAGCACATAAATGCATATAAAACATCCAATATGGATAATATAATAGCATGGAACAATCGAAAATTATAGATACGTTGGAGACGTATCATCAACTTGTTGGAACCCTTGGCAGATTGAACACGCCTAAGGACAAGGTCACCTTCCTCAAGGCTCTGGGCTTGGACCCTACGGCTATGGTAGCGGCATAGGGCATGCTGTTATCGTGCAACACGTATAGCTGCTCGGAGATGGTTCTCCTCGAGGAGCATGGCATCGTCATGCCATAGCTGCTCTTGCTCTACTTCATCGTAGGCAAGGACCCGAGGCGACCCATATCTGAGTTTTGTGGGGAGCACTGCTTCTGCCCTGCTACCTCTTGAGCATGCGTTGGTTTTCCCTTGAAGAGGAAAGGGTGATGCAGCAAAGTAGCGTAAGTATTTCCCTCAGTTTTTGAGAACCAAGGTATCAATCCAGTAGGAGGCTACATGCAAATCCCTCGTACCTGCACAAACAAATAAGAACCTTGCAACCAACGCGATAAAGGGGTTGTCAGTCCCTTCACAACGACTTGCAAAAGTGAGATCTGTTAGAGATAATAAGATAAATATTTTTGGTATTTTTATGATATAGATTGGAAAGTAAAGATTGCAAAATAAAATAGATCAGAAACTTATATGATAGAAAATAGACCCCGGGGCCATAGGTTTCACTAGTGGCTTCTCTCAGGATAACATAAGTATTACGGTGGGTGAACAAATTACTGTCGAGCAATTGATAGGAAAGTGCATAATTATGAGAATATCTAGGCATGATCATGTATATAGGCATCACGTCCGCGACAAGTAGATCGAAACGATTCTGCATCTACTACTATTACTCCACACATCGACCGCTATCCAGCATGCATCTAGAGTATTAAGTTCATAAGAATAGAGTAACACATTAGGCAAGATGACATGATGTAGAGGGATAAACTCAAGCAATATGATATAAACCCCATCTTTTTATCCTCGATGGCAACAATACAATACGTGCCTTGCTGCCCCTGCTGTCACTGGGAAAGGACACTTCAAGATTGAACCCAAAGCTAAGCACTTCTCCCATTGCAAGAAAGATCAATCTAGTAGACCAAACCAAACTGATAATTCAAAGAGACTTGCAAAGATAACAAATCACACATAAAAGAATTCAGAGGAGATTCAAAAATTGTTCATAGATAATCTTGATCATAAACCCACAATTCATCAGATCTTGACAAACACACCGCAAAAAGAATTACATTGAATAGATCTCCAAGAAGATCGAGGAGAACTTTGTATTGAGATCCAAAAAGAGGAAAGAATCCATCTAGCTAATAACTATGGACCCGAAGGTCTGAGGTAAACTACTCACACTTCATCGGAGAGGCTATGGTGTTGATGTAGAAGCCCTCCGTGATCGATTCCCCCTCCGGCGGAGCACCGGAAAAGGCCCCAAGATGGGATCTCACGGGTACAGAAGGTTGCGGCGGTGGAAACAGGATTTTGTGGTGCTCCTGGATGTTTGCAGGGTATATGAGTATATATCGACAAAGGAAGTCAGTCAGGGGAGCCATGAGGGTGGGGGCGCGCCCTCCTGCCTCGTGGCCTCCTTGTTTCTTTCTTGACGTCCACTCCAAGTCTCTGGGATTGCGTTTGTTCCAAAAATAACTCTCCTGAAGGTTTCATTCCGTTTGATATTCCTTTTCTGTGAAACACTGAAATAGGCAAAAAAGCAGCAATTTGGGCTAGGCCTCCAGTTAATAGGTTAGTCCCAAAAATAATATAAAAGTGCATAGTAAAGCCCATTAAACATCCAAAACAGATAATATAATAGCATGGAACAATAAAAAATTATAGATACGTTGGAGACGTATCAAGCATCCCCAAGCTTAATTCCTGCTCGTCCTCGAGTAGGTAAATGATAAAAACAGAATTTTTGATGTGGAATGCTACCTAGCATAATTCTCAATGTAATTTTCTTTATTGTGGATGAATGTTCAGATCCAAAAGATTCAAGATAAAAGTTTAATATTGACAAAAAGATAGTAATACTTCAAGCATGCTAACCAAGCAGTTTATGTCTTATCAAAATAACATAGCCAAAGAAAGCTTATCCCTACAAAATCATATAGTTTGGCTATGCTTCATTTTCGTCACACAAAATGCTCCCATCATGCACAACCCCGGTTTCAGCCAACCAATTGGTTCATACTTTTTAACGCGTTTCAATCTTTTCAACCCTCACGCAATACATAAGCGTAAGCCATGGACATAGCACTATGGGTGGAGTAGAGTATGATAATAGGGATTATGTGAGAAAACGAAGATCACATTGACGCGGCTAATCAATGGGCTATGGAGATGCCCATCAATTGATGTCAATGCCAGGAGTAGGGATTGCCATGCAACGGATGCACTAGAGCTATAAATGTATGAAAGCTCATCAAAAGAAACTAAGTGGGTGTGCATTCAACTTGCTTGCTCACGAAGACCTAGGGCAATTTGAGGAAGCCCATCAATTGAATATACAAGCCAAGTTCTATAATGAAAAATTACCACTAGTATATGAAAGTGACAACATAAGAGACTCTCTATGATGAAGATCATGGTGCTACTTTGAAGCACAAGTGTGGTAAAAGGATAGTAACATTGTCCCTTCGCTCTTTTTCTCTCATTTTTTTCTTTCTCTTTTTTATATGGGCTTCTTTGGCCTCTCTTTTTTATTTGGGCTTCTTTGGCCTCTTTTATTTTTCATAAAGTCCAGAGTCTCATCCCGACTTGTGGGGGAATCATAGTCTCCATCATCCTTTCCTCACATGGGACAATGCTCTAATAATGGAAATCATCACACTTCTATTTATTTACAACTCAATACTTAGGACAAAATATGACTCTATGTGAATGCCTCCGGCGGTGTACCGGGATATGCAATGAATCAAGAGCGACATGCATGAAAGAATTATAAAGGTGGCTTTGCCACAAATACGATGTCAACTACATGATCATGCAAAGCAATATGATAATGATGGAGCGTGTCATAATAAACGGAATGGTGGAAAGTTGCATGGCAATATATCTTGGAATGGTTATGGAAATGCCATAATAGGTGGGTATGGTGGCTGTTTTAAGGAAGATACACTACAAAAAAAGACACATCTGTGACATTTTGGGCCAAACGAATTTTTTTTCTGTCATACATATGACATTTCTATGACGATTATTGTGATAAAACCCGGTATCATCATAGATGTGGTGGGCTCCTACTTCTATGACAAAAAATCATAACAGAAAATGGGCTTTTCTTCCTGGGCGGGCCGGAGACGCAGCTGCATGACATTCTTTGGGCCGTCCATGACGGAAAAAACCGTGGTAGAAGCAAGGGGGAGGAAAATTTCGGGGAGTTGCCGGTTATGGTGGGAGGTCGGGGGCGGAGCGATGCGCGTTTCTCTCGTACGTACGCGCGTGTGTGCGAGGTGTTGGCTCTAACTGAACCCGAGTGAGGCATTGGGCTCTAACTGAACCCGAGCGATTGCACTACAGGCTACGCGTTACTGAACCCGAGCGATCGATCGATGGCTGTTAACTGAACCCGATGGAGCGATTCCTTCGCTACTGCTGCTAACTGAAGCCGATGGATTGGA
>NC_041383.1:218021928-218091821 GCF_002162155.2 Triticum dicoccoides
GGGTGGTTGAACAGGACCCCGTGGCGTGGAGGGCTGGATGAACAGTAGACGATGGAGGGGTGCCCGTGGAGGGGTGGTTGAACAGTAGCCGGTGGAGTAGCGCGCGGTGGAGGCTGGATGAACAGGAGCCCGTGGAGGCTGGAGGAGGTCGACGGTAGCCCATGGAGGCTGGAGGAGGTCGACGGTGGAGATGAACAGTATCTCATGGAGTCCCGTTTTGCGGTACGCCACACCCCTCCCCCCCCCCGTTTCGACCATAGCGCTCCAACACAAGTCCGTTTTGTCCGTTTTGCAGTACGCCACACCCCTCCCAATGAACAGGACCCCCGTTTCGACCGTAGGAGGTCCATTTCCTCCGTTTGGCGGTACGCCAGGCCCCTCTCGATCAACAGGACCCCGTTTCGAATGTGGCCGGTCGAACACAAGGCTGTTTCCTCCGTTGTGCGGTACGCCAGGCCTCGTTTCCATCGCCTGTTCCGTCCAAGCCCTCCCGATGAACACGACCACGCATTCCGTTCCGACCCAGCCGGTTGGCTCCCCATGAACACGACGACGACGCTGTTTCTCTGTTCCGACCCATCCATGTACGTATGCGCGATAGGCGTTAGAGACCCTGCCCGTATGTACGTACGTGGCCGTATTTTCTTTCTTGCACCCTCGCCGCTGTATGTGCGTGTACATGCTACGTGCGCGCCTCTACTACGACATGTGCGCGCCTCTACAACGACCAGTATGTACGTACACGTTCGCGACGAGAATGACAACGCTACGTACGCTTCGACCAGGTGGGTCCCGACTGTCAGGCAGTTCCTTGCGTGCGAATATGTAGCTGGTGGGTCCCAGCAGTCAGAGGGGTGAATCGTTTTTTTGCCCGGACGCACTTCCTTTACGTGCGAAGATGTAGCTGGTGGGTCCCAGCAGTCAGGGGGCGAATCGTTTTTTTGCCCGGATGCACTTCCTTGCGTGCGAAGATGTAGCTGGTGGGTCCCAGCAGTCAGGGGGCGAATCGTTTTTTTGCTCGGACGCACTTCCTTGCGTGCGAAGGTGTAGCTGGTGGGTCCCAGCAGTCAGGGGGGAAACGGTTTTTTCACGAAATATGGTGGCCCGTCCGGTGGGTCCCCGCTGTTAGGTGGAGGAATAATTATTTTGCGCGTAATAAGGAGGCACTTCCTTGCTGCGGCCATGGACCCAGCTGTCAGCCTCTCCACGTACAGTCCATGTCCGATGGAAGCCATTCCTTGACCATGTTGACCACGCCGCGCCAAGAGCACCAGGGCGGTGGACGACGGCGAGGCCTAGGAAGGGGACGACGCGGAGCCGGGGAAGACGCGGTAGTGGATGCCCAAGCGTAGAGGAGTACGAGGGTTCACTGGTTCGCTGCGGTGTGAGGCTGCCGTCGCCGCAGAATAACAGGGGGTGTGGGTGAGTAGAGGGATGGCCTGGCCAGCGGTGGGAATAGTAGGGGGCGGTGAGGCCTCTGCCGCATCGTAGCCGGCCACGGGAGGCAGGAGAACGAGGCATGATCGGCGCTGGTTTGGGCGGCTGGAGCAAGAAGACCAGAGGTTGAAGAAGCACTACGGCCGTTGGATGGACATCGTACGGTCACTGGAGTTAGAATCGTGCATATTTTCTAAGTTGACAAAGGCCTCCGTCCCCGTCAACTTAGTAGGCCCACAAGTCAGCCTACCACTATAGGGAGTATTCATTTTTTTGTGTGTATTAAGGAGGCACTTCCTTGCGTGCGAAGATATAGTTGGTGGGTCCGAGCTGTCAGCGGCGGTAAGGTTTTTTTTCACAAAATACTGAGGCCCTTTCGGTGGGTCCCTGATGTCAGGTGGACAAATCATTATTTTGCATGTAATAAGGAGGCATTTCCTTGCGTGCGGCCATGGACCCAACTATCAGCCTCTCCACGTACAGTCCACTTCAGATGCATGTCGGCCGTTGACCACGTTGACCAGGCCGTGCTGAGAGCACCAGGGCGGTGGACAACGGTGAGGCCTAGGAAGGGAACGACACGGAGGCAGGGAAGACTCAGCAGTTGTTTCCCACGCGGAGGGGAGTACGACTGGACGAGGGTTTACTGGTTCGTCTGCCTTCGCCGGAGAATAACAGCAGGTGTGGGTGAGTAGAGGGATGGCTGGGCCAGCGATGGGAGTACGGTGGGGCGGTGAGGCCTGCGCGGCAGCACAGCCGGCCACGGGGAGGAGGGAGCAGGCAGTCCACCGGCGCTTGTTTGAGCGGCTGGAGCAGGAAGATTAGAGATTGAAGAAGCACGACGACCGTTGGATGGCCATCCAACAGTCACTGCTTGTGCGTCAACCTTTTTTAGGAAAACCTCAAATCTGTGGAAAACAGCATACATCCCATCTTCCATTATTTCTAATAATTTACAGCCCATTTGCTAATTCTTAAGGTTTTTTGGAGCCCATATTCTTTTTGTTAGCATTACAGCCCATATTGTGGCCACGGTTAAAGAATTATACGAAATTTTGCATATTTCGGTGCGGTCCGAACTGTTTTTAATCCCAAAATTTCGACTCACATTCAAACCGATTTTAAAACTAAATGTATATCAATATAAAATCCAACAAATTCTCCACGCATAAAAATTAATGTAATTTAAAATCTCGAAATGAAAAAAAAGATATTTGAAACTAATTGCCGCTTTGATGTGTTTTAAAAATGTACAACCCATTTCTCATTACTGATGGGCCATTTTCTCGGCCAGCCAAATGAAAGCTCTCCTCGTCTTGAAAGATTTGCAGCCCTATAGGCCTAACAAAGCGACTTACTTGGCAAATCACAAAAAATTTGGGCTGTGGCCGTGGACCCAGCTGTCAGCCTCTCCACGTACAGTACTCTTCCGATGGAAGTCGTTCCTTGACCACGTTGACCACGCCGCACGGAGAGCACCGCGGCGGTGGACGACGGCGAGGCCTAGGAAGGGGACAACACAGAGTCGGGGAAGACGCGGCAGTGGAAGCCCGCGCGGAGAGGAGTACGAGGGTTCACTGGTTCGGCTGCGGTGTGAGGCTGCCGTCGCTACAGGGCCTGGCCAGCGGTGGGAATAGTAGGGGGCGGTGAGTCTTCTGCGGCAGCACAGCCGGCCATGGGAGGCAGGAGCATGAGGCACGACCGGCGCTGCTTTGGGCGGCTGGAGCAAGAAGACCAGAGGTTGAAGAAGCAGTACGGCCGTTGGATGGACATCGTACGGCCACTGGAGCTAGAATCGTTCATATTGACTAAGTTGACAAAGCCCTTCGTCCCCGTCAACTTAGTAGGCCCACAAGTCAGCCTCCCACCAAGGTGGGTCCCAGCTAGCAGGGGGAGTATTCATTTTTTTTGTGCGTAATAAGGAGGCACTTCTGGTGGGTCCGAGCTGACAGCGGGGGGGGGGGACGTTTTTTTCGCGAAATACAGTGGCCCATCAGGTGGGTCCCAGCAGTCAGGGGGCAAACGTTTTTTTTTGCAAAATACGGTGGACCGTCCAGTGGGTCCCTGCTGTCAGTTGGAGGAATCATTATTTTCCGCATAATAAGGAGGCACTTACTTGTTGAGGCCGTGGACCCAGCTGAGACTCTCAACGTACAGTATACTTCCGATGGAAGTCGTTCCTTGACCACGTTGACCTCGCCGTGTTCCGTTGCATGCATGCGTCCATGGGCGTGGTGCGTCCCCACTGTCAGCCTCTCACGTACATTCATCTTCCGATGACTCTCGGTTGTTGACCATGTTGACCACACCGTGCCGAGCGCACCCAGACTGGAACGACCCGGAGATGGGGAAGACGGGGTAGTGGAGTCGCAGATGGAGAGGAGTGGGAAACTTCACTGGTTCGGGTGCACGGCAGCACATCCGCGGTGCCGCCCACGGGAGACAGGAGCAAGAACAGAGGTTGAAGAAGGAGCACATCTATTGGATTAACATTCAACGGTCTAGCTGCTAGAATCATTTGTTGATTAAGTTGACAAAGCCGTGCGTACACGTCCGCTTAGATGGCCCACAAGTCAGTCACCAAATCTGACGGGTCCCAGCTGTCAATGGGATGAATAATTTTTTTCGCAAAACAAGGAGGCACTTCCTTCCGTGCGAAGATACAGCCGGTGGGTCCCAGCTGTCAGGTGGAGGAAACATTTTTTTCAGCTTAATAAGGAGGAACTTTCCTTGCGTGCGACCATGGACCTCGTGGGTCCCAGCCGTCAGGCTCTCCACGTACAGTCCTCTTTCGATGACTCTTGTTTGTTGACCACGCCGCACCGAACACAGCGAGGCAATGGACGACGGCGAGGCCCCGGACGGGAACGACTCGGAGATGGGAAAACACGGCAGTGGAGTTGCAGATTGAGAGGAGGAGAAGGGTTATAACTGGTTCTGTTGCAATTCATATCAAACTCAGGTTCACAGGACAAGTTCATATTCATAGCCAACATTCACTATCAACAACTCAAAAGATTCATATATACACAAGCTCAGCATATCTATGCATCCAAATGATTGATAGATCACACGACAATATTCATACATAATTCACAAAAAGATTCAGATATACTCATGTCCAGTATGTTTATGCATCCAAGTGATTGAGATCACAGCCAATATGATCCATGGACGAACTTTAATTACCTAGGGTACAGACTGGTAAATGGTGTTCAATCAGAGGTACTTCTTGCTAAAATTAGTTCTTGTACGAGTAAACTTTCGAGTACATAAGAGGTAGCACAGACAATCTGAACTTTGCTTGTAGGTTTATCCTCAAATATTGGCCTCGTAGGTACATAAGAGGCAGCACGAACCTCCGTCAAATACTGGCTGGGATACAGTTCATTGTATTGTCTTGTGTAGTTCCACTAAAATGTATGATTGGCACAACATGATCCCTGTTTGCACAAGTAGGAACAAGGTGAAACCTTCATTAGCTTAGTGAGAAAGGATAGGAAGACATTAGCATATTACTCAAACAGTAGCATCAAATTCATGATGGACAATACGCAAAACATTGCCTCATTGAACCAATGGCAATAAATTGACATGCAAAACAATAGCACTATTATGTCAT
Source organism: Triticum dicoccoides (assembly GCF_002162155.2). Taxonomy (NCBI): domain Eukaryota; kingdom Viridiplantae; phylum Streptophyta; class Magnoliopsida; order Poales; family Poaceae; genus Triticum; species Triticum dicoccoides. The sequence continues at coordinate 218,026,988 of NC_041383.1, forward strand.
GACACTAATAATATTCCCTCCCTGCTCCACCACATGATTCACCTCCATAGACAAACATTCACACGTACATGATTCAGCATAGGGTCCTACTAAAGATTTGTTTAATTCCAACAGGAAAATTAGGCAGTAATAAATTAGTGGTACTTAAGTGCTCCTAATTAATTAAGTGAGACAGCAGAAGTGGAAGGGCTCCCTGGAGGATCGTCTCACATGTAAGGTAGTCGTTGCCGGAGCCCTTGAATAGCCTCGACTGAGGCCTCTGGCTTCAGCAAGATCGCCTTGGCACTGTTTATTCTTCTTCTTCTTCCTATTCATGCTATGTTTCTCTTTCTCCTCACCAGTTGGTGAAACCAAGTACATGATTGGCCTTCTAATTCAGAGTTGGTTTTGTCAGTGAGGGAGTACAAGTGTACTAGTAAAAAGCAGCATTATTTTCTCATGGCAGTCGGAAAATAGAGATGAACACATGCATTAAATATCATTCTTACCTAAAGGAAGGTTATGGCACCAATATGGATGATGAGGATTGGAACACAGATCTCCCTTTGTGCAGTTCCACAAAAATGAACCAACTGTTCCATCTGACATTCCAGTTAAACAGCACAAAAGTCACTTCTTTTAAGAAGAGTTTTGTGCAGTGCACCAAAAGGTCACAACAGCAACCAGGTGAATTGGATATCCCTGTTTGCACAAAAAGGCAGAGAGGAAACAATCAGAGTCTCAAACAATTACAGGCAAAAACATTTGGCTAAACTTGTCAGAGTCTCAAACAATTACAGGCAAAAACAGTGGCATGGCTTCATTTTTACCAGGGACATTATATTAAGAACATCTAAGGCTGCGTTCGGTTCACAGGTTTGGTGCAGGATTTTCTTAGGAACACAATTCCTACCGTATTCTTTCCCTTCCAACCGTTCGGAACATGGGAAAGGTGAATAGTGTTTCATAGGAAAGCTGGTCTGGTAGTACTGATTCCATCGGATTAGAAACATCCACGCGCTGCTCATTTTTTGGGCGGAAGCCCGAGGCGGGCGCTCGCTGCCATGCGTTAGACAGGTTGCTGTGCTGTGTTTGCCGGAATAAAAAAATCAACCTATGTGTGGTACGTGAGGTGAGGACAAGAGTAGTCACTGTGCAGCTAAATAAACAAATATCATCTCATACTGCCAAGCATGCTACTCTAAAAAAACAAATCTGTACATTTCATAGTCCATCCGAACACATTCTCTTGAGAGTTTCCTCCGGTTTGCTGTTCCATAGTTTTATACCTCCATTCCTTTCCTATTCCTCTATTTTCATCAAGACCTATGTTTTCTGCCCCTTTATTCCAACCGGAGCCTAAATATTTGGTATAAGGGCATGGGACAGTGGGTGCACCAGCAGTACAGCACCATGTACGTAAACAGGGGCATAAAGTGGTGATTCATAGTTTGTTGCCCCGAGAAACAAACATCCAAGAAACATATCTGGGTTGGTCCCATTTTTGTTCACTCTAGCCACCTACTCCTATGTGTGGATAGCAAATCTAGTCCTAGTCATACCACTGTGTACAACGTTACCCCTATATTTCCCTTTTCGACCAAGAGACCGGTTGGATGACCACTCTATACTACGTTCATCCCCTTTCCTTCCTGTTTGTACCAAGTCCGATGTACATACTAAATTCCCCCACCCCCACTTTATTTCAATGACAAGTATTTTCGGATGGAGGGAGTACAAGATTCGACTCCATGAAGTAGCTTTACCTCTAACAATAGAAAAAAAATAGGTGACGTTGGACCATCCGATCGAGAGGGGCTGAGAGGTAGAAAATGATGCACATGCAGCGGCGTAGCAAGCTGGGGAAGTAGAGCTAAGGCGGTTTCGAACGAAGATATACCTGAAGGTCGTCGGGATGTGGATAGGTGGGTGGCGGGAGGCCGGATCCGCCTACAGGCAACGACGAAGGGATCGGAGGACCTCCCGCGCCGGTGCTCGGCCAGAGATAATGGTGCGGCCGGCAGTGGGTCTCCTCCCTCGCTGTCGACGACGGCCTAAACGCTGCCCCTCCTCCCCTTCACCGGCGGAGGGGGATACGTCCGGATCTATAACCAACGGTGAGGATAGAAAGCCAGTGTTTTTTGAAGGGAGAAAGACAGGGTTACTACCCCTATCTTGTTTAGATCTGGAGAGGATGAGAGTGTGTGAATAGAGCAGCCCTAGCAAGCAAGCGCAGAGGCTCCGGCCTATATATAAGTAGTGGGGTAGTTTTCCTTTTTCACTCCATCAAAACAATCGTTTAAAATTGGTACTATACTACATGCCAGGTCGCGGTTTTTTTAGTTGTTGATTGTTTTTTGAGATAGCTACCCGCTTGTTCCAAGTGGTGTTATGGTGTGCCAGGTCGCACTTTGTATCGTTCAAGTCTGGTAGTACTACAAGTCCCTACATTAAATGAACAACCACCCCCTCGTAAAAATTGTGAACAAGCCCATGGCTAAAATTAGCGGAAACGTGGGTTGCCCCAACATGCATTATTATTTAAATTTTCTACTCCCTCCATTCCTAAATATAAGTCTTTTTTATTAGCCACACCTAGGACAAGAATTTTTTTATTAGCAGTGAACCCCACATGTCATAGACACAAATTTTTTGGCAAGATTCCCTTAGGCAAGCCAAAGTGTGTCTAACAATTTGAGCAACTCAGGTTAGGCAAGTGTGGCAAGTGTGGGAAAAATAATGTGGCAACATAAGACAAACATAGTCACAATCCAAACAGCCCCGTGATTTTTTGTGACATGCATGAAAATTTGGTTAGTTAAATTTATAGTCAAAATTTGGCAAGGTGCATCAAATCAACACATGCAAGTATCAAAAGGAAAGTCACAGCTTGCATGCATGCGTTGTACTCCCTCCGTTTCCAAATATAAGTCTTTTTAGATATTGCAACAAGTGACTACTCCCTCCGTTCCTAAATGTAAGTCTTTTTAAGGATTCCACTACAAACTACATACGGATGTATATAGACATATTTTAGAGTGTAGATTCACTCATTTTGTTTTGTATGTACTGTTCATAGTGAAATCTCTAAAAGGACTTATATTTTGGAACAGAGGGAGTACATATGAAGCAGAATATGTCTACTCCTACATACGAAGTAGCCCATTTGAAATGTGTAAAAAGAGTTTTATCGAATGCAGTGCTTTGATGTGTTGCGTCAACTCGTACAAGCCCGAGAAATTTGATTACTACGACGCCCTCTCCCTCATGGACTGAGCTCCGGTGCCTTAACTGCACCTCCTTTGGCTGCATGACAGGTGGGCCAACCACCTGTTGGGCCCACCTGTCATGGATGCAAAGGCAGGAGCAGTAAGTAGAAGCTTTCGCTACACGCTATCCCTCCCGCATGAGGTGGACAAACATGCAGCAGTGGATTTGATACTGTAGAAGTAGGAGTAACATCATTGTTCGTCTTCTCGAAGAGGCGAAGAGCCAAGTGCAAACCGAACGTGGCAGTTGCAAAGGCTCGCGTGGTGCGGTTCCTTGGAGTACTAGCCAGGCTCTTGCATGAGACAAAATTGCTATTGTTTAACAATTAAACTCCATTATCCATTGGTTGATACTCATTCTGCATAGGTCCACGCGCTTAGCACCGTTTCCTCCTGGGGTCACCAATGTTTATTTGCTAATTAATAGCATTCCATGCAATGAACTAGCCATTGCAAGTCATTAAAAGCATGCACACCTCTCATCTCTTATTGGTTGATACGTATGTCAAGAAACAAGAAACAAGGTAGAAGTTAATGCACCGCGCCTAAGTGTTTTGGGACTATTTGGTTTTCATAAGATGACTTACACACCTAGACGGAGGGAGTAGTATAGACCTGTAAACCGGAAAGGAGTATTTGCCTTTCTAGAGATTTCAACAAGTGACTAGACTTCGGCTAAAAAAACAAGTGACTAGAGTACACCGTGTGCAGTACCCCCTCCCCTCCGGTTTATAGGGCTCAAATCTCAAATCTCATGAACCAAGGCATTTTGCGATTGGAGGAATGTATCTCATACTTTACAAAACTACCCCAATTAAACTCATGCATTAATTACGTAGTTCTCTCATTTTCCTCTCCGCCTTGGTCGCGGTGCACAATATTGAGAGAGTGCTTTGATACGTTTTAGTCTCATGACTAGCCACACTTTGACTTGGCCACCCTAGTCTCCAACCAAACAGACCCTAAAAGTAGTGGGACTAAAACTTGTTAGCCTCATCCATGCTTGGATCCAAATACTAAAGAGACTAAAATCAAGTTAATGACATTTCAAAGCATCCGGGCCCGCGTGCCATCCACCAAATCACAGCGAGGTGCTAAAGTCGAGACTCGCCTGTCACCCCGGTGTGGCCGTCATGACTCATCATATCACAAAACCCACACCTTTACCAGCAGTGGTAAGGTGGCCTCCAAGTTGGATTGGACGAAGCAACCATCATTTCATTGGAACGCTCGTTCAAGCCCTTTCTTCCCTTTCTTGAAGAAAACCTCACTCCAGGCTACTCACTTCTGCCATTTTTCTTCTCTACGATGAAGGAAAGGTGGGCGAATCAGTTATGATGCTATATTTTCATTCCAATAATCTTCTTTTTGCGAAGCACTGACCGATTATCACATCCTATTCTTTTCCCGTTTTCATTGCGATTGTGGTTTCCTTTCGATTGCTTTTTGTTTGTCAGTTCAATGATGGATCCTGGAGCACTAGGCAAAGAGTTGTCGGCGGACAACCCACTAGAGACAGCGATCTCCAGGAAGCGAGCACCGACCAACGAGTTGACCATGTTGGAGGGCCAACCCATGGAGACGAAGAACTCCAAGAAACAAGCACTGGCCAAAGAGTTGAGGATGTTGGCGGACGAACTCCTCAAAGAAAGTTGGAAGAACAGCAAGGGCCCCACCGTGCCTACCCCAGGAGCTCTGATTGCCACCTATGTGAGGCTCAAGACCGAGTTTGAGGAGATAGTCGCCGTTGAGAAGCAGTATTCCCCTGGCAATGTGATGGCCCCCATCGAGGACGAGGAGATGGCCCCCCGGAGGGATGAGATCCCCCGGTGAGCTGCACAAGGTAAAAAATAATGGCTTATTACCATAGTTGTGGCTTTTGATTATTTGCAATGTGCTTGCTTTTTGATTATTTGCAATGTGCTTGCTAATATGTTAGTGTTGTGCAGGTGCCGGTGGTTGTCCTTGATGATTCCGATGTCGTGGCCCGTCCTGTAGGAATCGCCCCGGAGATCGATTCCGATGCCGTTGTTCATCCTGTGGACATCGCCCCAGAGATCGATTCCGATGTCGCGTCAGTCCTGTGGACATCGCCCTAGAAATCGATTCCCATGCCGCTGTCCGTGCTGTGGTCATTGCCCGAGAGATCAATGACAAGAAATAGTTGGTCACGCTAATCCTTCAGGGTAGTTTGCATTGCCCTGTGTTTAATTACCAGAACGATGCGTGTTATCAAACCATCTTAGGGATAGTGCACTGTCTTGTGTGGGCGGATCTTGCTACTTTTGTTTGATAGTGAATCATGCGATGAATCATGCGAACTGTCGTGGATTTGTCACGGCAGATGTCCTAGTGTAAGGACTTAGTCGCGAGGCCAACGCATATATGTGGTAGCTTGAGAGGGGTTGAGCGGAATCGAGAGACGCAACACAAGACAGGGATTTAGACAGCTTCGGGCCCCGGGAAACATCATCCGGTAACAACCCTACATGCTGTTTGAGGCTAGGTCTCATTATTATCACGAGGGAGTCGCCGTAAACCGGCTCTCCTCTTTGTGTCTAGCCCTACAATTGCTTCTTCTTGCTTGTAGCTTGTCCCTCTTTGGGGAGCCCTGCCCCTCCTTATATATGCTGAAGGGGCGGTTTACATGTGGAGTCCTATTAGGATTAGGACTAGTATATCTCTAATACAAACCGGATACAAGTCCTAGTCTTAACTCCTTGTAAAGAAAATATTCCTTTCCTCTTAAACCGGCCCACCATAGTTGAACCGGCCTTCATGAACCGCCAGACAGGCCACCGGGTCTTGTTGCTCCTCTGGCCCGCCTGCCGGATTACCAATGAACTGTAAACCGTCTGGTCTGTGCAGGCCGTCGGTGAATCGCCAAGTCCGGCCGGATTATCCTTCCGGCCGGTTTACACCGGGGGGTATATCCCCGACATTAGCCCCTAGTTTAATTTGGATTCATCCATGTTAAACTGATCTGCAACATAAACACAAGAACAAATTTGTCGGGTTGTGCTCCAGTTTAAATATACTTGTAAGCCGGCACTTGATCATCCTTAAATCCTTGTCATTTCTTCCTTCCAAGTTAATAACCATCTTCATAATCAATTTGCTTGCAGAAGATATTTGTAAATAAAGAATCCATTTGAATCGGCCTTCAATGCTTTGACTTGACAAAAATATTAATCTCTGAAATATTCAACTGATATCCAGCCGGCTTGAAGATGTAAAACTTGCCGGTTTACGATTACCACCATTGTCTGGTTATAAAAACTGATAATTCCGGGTCATGATTGTTGCCAACACCGGTTCATGATTGTTGCTAATGCCGGTTCATGATTATTGATGACGCCGGGTCATAATGATTGGTGACGCCGGGTTAATCCAGTTTGCTGAAAACAGAGAATTTGAAAATAGTTCTTCGATAATAATATAATACCTGTAGCCCCCAAGTCTTGAGCAGAACAAAGTGATGGCTTAAGACTTGCTTCAATATAAATACTGCCACTTAAGAAGAAATCCATGTTGTTCATCCCAGTCACTTAGTAAAAACTGAATACTCCATATTATGTAGCCCCCAAGTGCCGGGTTGTCATGCTTGCAGCAACCTGGGACTTTGCAATTGTCTTATACTCATAAAAACTTCAACCAGTGTAGCCCCCAAGTGCCAGGTCATTATGCAATAATGAACAGGGACTTTGTAGGTATAATCATGTAGATTTGAGCAATAATGTGTAGCCCCGAAGGGCCGGCTCAGTAAGATAATATTGAGCTGGGACTTGATATATACTTCAATAAAAATAACACCATATGATGTAACCCTCATCATGGGACTTGAATCTTCAATTGTTGACAGGAGCAATTTGTAGCCCCCAAGGGCTGACTCATTATAATGTGATGAGTCGGGTCTTCAATAATATGAGCACAAAATTACTTTGCATTAGCCCCCAAGTGTCATGGTGCATGCTTGCAGCGACATGAGACTTGCATATTTGATGTAATCTCAACTTCAACAATGTAGCCCCCAAGTGTCGGGTTGTAAGCCTGCAGCAACTCGGGACTATTCCTTCAATTGTAGAATATATCCATTGATAACATAATATCCATTGCGCTAAAGCAACTTTGAAAACCTCAATCATAATATTAATAACCATAATAAAAATCCAGCCATGTTGGCTATTCAAGATAATATAATCCGGTATGAAACCTTATTCATCCAATATCATAATGAAAATTCAACCAAGTTTAGCTATTTGAATAATATGATCCAATCATTTATAAGCGCATGATTCCAATGGCGCAATCCAAATATATATTGGCGACGTATAGTCCAAAGCCAGGCCGGTTTAATAAACACCGGATAACTTCCCATCACATACTGACGACTTATCGTCTTAAAGCCAGGCCGGTTTAATAAACACCGGTGATTTATAATTATACTTTATTCAACCTGTTTCTGCATACAACAAGTTTAAAGTGTCCTGGCGGTTTACCGCCGGACGGGTCATAATGCCCAACATATAACCTGGGTTTATACCCAAGGTTGCACTTAAGAATAATCAAATATAAAATATATCATACCTGTGATGTTGAATCACATTGCCGGCTTTACCAACTTTTTGTAGTAAGAGTGATAACCCCAATCTTGAGTAATGATAACTCCTTTCATACTGTGCCGGTTGATGATAAACCGTACCGGGTTGTGATAAACACCAGTTTAACCATATATAACACTGGCGACTCGTAGTCAAACCAGACCGGGCTGATAGTCTCCGGACTATAACTTGATCATGTACTGACAACTTGTAATTTGAAAGTCAAACCGGGTCAATGAACACCGGTTAGCTCTATAATAAGATGGTAACACAAAATCAAAAAATCAAACCGGGCAAATAGTCTCCGGATTAAAGATTGACCGTGTTCCGTCAATTGACAGTCGAACCGGTCTGCGAATTTTGTCGGTTTAAGAACGCAACAAAGAAGGAAAATTTATTAAAGAAAATTTCAAGCGAAGGCAATGATAAAACCATTTGCAAAAGACATGCTATACTGAGCTGATCAGATGGTATTACCATGGTCGGACAGGACCAAGCCCCCAATAGGTGTGACAATGGTTCAAGTCAGCCAGGTCCCCAAATGATTCGTGGCATATATGCCAGATCAAGAGGCGTGGCAATGGTTCAGGTTCGACCATGCCCCCAAGTGATTTTGTGGCCTTAGGCCGACCAAGAGGCGTGACTGGTTCAGACTTGACCATGTCCCCAAATGATCTGGTGGCTGTCGCCTATCAAAGGGTGTTCGTTGGTTCGGACACGACCAAGGCCCCCAGTGATATATAAAAAACAAATGTCAAGGGGTAAACCGGAGGCCGCTTTAAACAGAACCACTCCGTGTAACCTCACATGATGGGAAAGACAGAGACCCCGCTTTATGAAGCAGAAGCCCCCATGTGATCAATAATATGTTAGGCCAATAAGGCAGGATACCCATGTTTGAACCGCGCATCATGGCAGCAGGTCCTCTTCGGTAATTTTTAACTTTTTTGCAAGAGATAAATTCTTTTTGAACCGGAATCTTGAACCGGATAGTGAGAGCTTCAAAGCTTTGTGGGAGAACAGACGTCCCTTAAACAGGATTGCAAACCGGAATCTTCATTTTCAGCCGGAAATTTTCTAACGGCCTTTCAACTCGAACTTGCGAGAAATTAATTCCTTTTTGAACCGGACATTGTTAAACCGGATTTGAGAGCTTCAAAGCTTCGTGCGAGACAAATTCCCCTTGAACCGGATTGTAAACCGGATATTTGAGAGCTTCAGTGAGACTGGCTCCCCTTGAGCCGGATTTTAAACCGGAATCTTTTCTGACGACCCGGAACTTCTTCATTGAGCCGGGATTTTATAATTGTCATATACTTTCTAAATTGGAAATTTTCTGACGGCCTTCAAATAACAGTAGCCCCCAAGACCGGGTTATCTTTCCCTCCATTGTCCTGGGGTTTTTAAATTTGCTGAAACTGGCAAGACTTGTTGCGTCATATCATCGTAGCCCCCGTGTCTCAAGGTGACTCGAAGAGTTGGCTTGAGATTCTCCATATTTGACCGTGATGTAAACCGGCATAACTTGTATATCATTGGTGTTGATAGCACGATGTGAATCCATAGAAGGTTGAGGTGACTGCAGCGGGTTGTAAATGATCCCATATGAGCCGTGTCAGCAACTCGGCCAATGGTTCCTTCCAACTGGCGATTTGAAGTTAATCAAAACTGTAGTGGCGGCGACTTGTGCGCCCAATAAACAGCTCATGAAAACAGGTGCGGCCCGGTATGTCGACGTAGACCAGGCCACGAGAGACGGACAGCAGGGACGACCGCATCATTAGTGGCGGCTCCGACAGATGAGTCGGCCGCGACATTGTAAACCAGCATGGACAGGGAAATCGGTACTGGTGTTATAAACCGGCACGGATGGGCAAGTTAACCGCGTCGTTTTGATGTAGTGAACAATTGTCCTGCATCAACAATATTGCAGACCAAGGCAAAGATAACCTGCTCTTTGGCAAAAAATAATATGTGCCAATAAAATATATTTTAGATGAATATCACTTGATGTGCCAGGCCAGAAATAATCACTGCGGAGTTGATGATCACCATGGTGATGCTGAAATCAATCACGGCCGAGCCGGCCGCGGGAGCAGACAGACGAGTCAGCCGGGGTGTTGTAAGCCGGTGCGGACGGGCGAATCGTCCTCCTTGTTGTAAGCCGGCGTGGTCGCGAGAGATGGCCACGGCGTTGTAAGTTGGCGCGGTCGCGAGAGACGGCCACGGTGTTGTAAGCCGGCGCGGTCGCGAGAGACGACCACCCGTGCCAAAAGATGTTGGCGTGCCTCCGTCTCCGCGGTATAATATCACTTTTTGTCATAAATAATTGCCCTGCATAAACAATATTGCATACCCGAGTAGTTGTCCTGACATGAATTGTCACGTTGATGAAATATAAAAGAAAGATATCACCTGATGTTTCAGAAACTGGTGAGCCATGGCAGCGGCTTTGGCGCGACCCTCGGCAGCTCAAGATGGCCGCAACGTCGTCGGTTCAACTTTCGATGTCATCCAAATGATTTCCAAATTGTTGAAATCCCTTTCCCAAGTCATGATGTTGGTAGCTTTCTTCAGCATGCAGCGGCTGATAGTATCCCAGGTTGCTGGCGCGCCTGTAAAGGTAACAAACAAAGGACGAACTAGCACAACAGCTTCACGTGAGTATTAGTTGAAGTTGTACTTCCCAAGCAGCAGCAACGGTAGAGTGGCAGATTGCTTCTGCATCGGGTGACCCTGCGTGATGCTGTGGAGCAGCAGCAATATCGTCCTTGCTGCCTCGGTACTTGAAATTGCGTGATACTCCCTCCAGTCCTTTTTACTACGGAGAAAAAACTGCAGCGGCGGCAACTCGACTTTGGGCAAGAACGGTTGCATCGGAAATCTTGGTCTTGGCGATCGGCGATTTGACAGCTCGGTCGACGGTGGCCGCTTTCAAAGTGGTCTGGCGGTTTCAAAATTGTAACAGAAACGAGGCGTTTCTTAGAGACTCGTGGCGATGCGAGCGCAACAACAGGGACGGGTGGCTCTCCATCAGCGATTTTAAAATAGATACACGCAAGGCAGCTGGTCGGTGAAGGCCGGCCGGGGTGAGGTCACAGCAGCAGTTGCATGCTGGTAAGGCAAAAACAGAGACCGGCGGCTCGACAAAGCAAGGAGCGGTCACACGTGACTCACAAACCGGCGAAGGCGGCTCACGGCGAAGACAGTCTGAGGCGTGCCAGGACCGTCAGGGCGGCTCAGTACCGTTTGACACAGCTGGGTCGCGAGGTGACTTGACTGCGGAGGCAAAATCGGCGAGGCGCGGGCGGGTCATGGCAGAAGTTTAGAGGCCGGGTGCTGGACGAGCACGATGCATACATCCGAGCTCAGAGCAGGCCGGGGCCAGTGAGTTGGCCAGCCGGCGTGGGAACCGGCCGCGGGGAGGAAATTGGCACGGCAGGGCGACTTGATGAGCGAAGCAAGGCCATAGTAGTAGCAAAAATCCTTCTCTGGGTCATCGTTGACTTGGCACTTTTTTTTTCACTGTAACGAGGTACCTGGCTTTCCTTTTTCTGTACGTGTCCGAGCCCGTGTCAGACAAACAACAGCCATATCTTCAATCTCTGAACAACTCCAAAGCTTTTCTTCTATTTAATCCTGGTGAGGAGTAGTGTACTAGTCTTCACGTGAGGAGGTGAAGATCCATTGACTTTGATCCATGTGCCCACTACTAATACAAGTATTAATAGTGGAAAGTGATAGAGGAGCAATATATGATAATTAGGTGCTTCGACTTTGCTGCGGACTCTAGATGACTTTGGTGCTTTGTAGTAGTACCAGTAGATGTCCGTTGGCCTTTCAGATACAGTGCACCGGTGAATCATCTCCAAAACTTGAAGCGAGGGGTCCCAGCAACTTTGCCGAACGACAGTAATTTCCAAGAGTTTGACCCGACCGTGTAATTAGGCAGCACGTGAACGAAACGGTTTCGATTGCCTTGAACTCCAGTCGGTCTCGGCGACACTTGTGACTTGCCCAATCATAGAACGGCGGCTGCGCACACAGACGTGACCCTATTTTCTAGGGTTCAACAGATTTTGTGGGCAGACGCGTTTGGCCAGTCAATCCTGAATTTCCTTTTGACTCTCATCTGTTTTATGCGGCTTTTGATGTAATATATGGCATGCTTAGATGTAAGTTTGAACTGTTTATCATATTAGCAGGGCTTGTTTGATGATTCTTGGTGTTAGTAGGCTAGCTACTGTGCAAGCTATAGTACTTGCAAAACACTCACCAAAGAGAAACGTTGGGGCTGATGAGCTCGTGGTATGCTTATACTTATCCCTCGTTGATCGACCAATAGCCCTAGCTCCTAAAATTGTAGGCTTAGCGATCGATCAGACAATAGTCGACATACATTCAGGCCTCATTTGGTTCATAGGGTAGGAAAATCGTAGCAAAAGTACAGAGAACGGGCAACACAAAATCATAGCAGTGCAGAGACGTACTCCCTCAGTTCCAAAATAGATGACCTAGGCGGGCTAGTTTGGCCTAGAGGGTTTCAGTGATATGACGTGGTACAGTGCCGTCCAGTCTTCGCGTGTGGTAGCAGTATTGCGGGTATAGTAAGTTTTCTTGAAGAAGCGGAATTCAACAAAGTCATGATGGTTCCTTCGTCCGAACAACTTACGGTGGGAAAGGTTGGGCCTTCGATACGACCGGGGTAGACCAGGATAATTTTGTGCATGGCAGGTGGACTAGGATGGTCGACGTCCCACATGTCGGGGGATGAAAGTATTGTTTCCGATGTAGAGGACGAGCAACGAGTATTCATTGTTTATTTTTGATGAAAGCTGTTGTCTCCACTGTTACTCCTTGACTTTGTCAATGCCTCTCTCTCCTCCACATAAGCGGGGACTACTTGCTATGCATGCAGCGGCAGCCGGCGTCTTGAGGGGCCAGGGCGGTGAGAGCGGGCTCTGGAAGTGGTCCGGACTCCAGCATGGCCCACCTCACATTATCACCATATATTTCTTGGAGTTTGTGCACGGCGGGCGGGCGATATCTTCTCCCTCCCCCGTTTCTCTCTTCTTAGCCGACGCCCGCCGAGCGATTAGATTTCGGCTATCGACGGTTTATTCAATTACGGTCCCACATGTCAGTGAAATTGCAAGACAACGCGTGTCCCCTTTGGTGAGCGGCGCGCGAGCCGGATTGTTGGGGTTGCGACGCATATGAGTCACAAGTGTGCCACCTTTTCCTTTAGAACTTGCGAAGTGTAACATTTTGCGCGATCGATCGATAGAAATCCAGAACAAAATGACGAGGGCGGTGCTTTCCCGCTCGTTAGGAAGGCTAGTTCGAGTGATATGACGTGCTACAGTGTCGTCCACTTGCTCCATTTTTATGTAAGCAAGAGTTTACACTCGTACGCGGGAGGAGTGTGAAACACCGCGGATCTGATTTTGATCGAGGGATAACTGTTCCCTGCCAAATAATGGAAGATTGTTAGCGATTAGAGCATGATAGTTAGGGCATCTCCAATGCTGGCCCACAAATTTACACCGGCATCTGTCCGAGGACACTGATGGATGCCATTCGATGCTGCCCGCATACCTTTTGACAACTATATGAACTAACCGGATGAAATTCGTGCAAACAAAGCAAATTTCAAATTAACCGGATGAAATTAACCGGATGAAATTCGTTACATTTCGAAAACTTTTCCTACAAACTGGACGAAATTCATTACATATTTCGCACAAACCGTACTAAACCTACTATAAACCTAATCTAAACGATCGCCGACGCCCGACCACCAAGTCCGGCCATGAACCCGAGAAAGTCGGCCATTGCCTTTGCCTCCTCCTCATCCGCCTCGATAACCTCCTCCTCCGGCCGGAGCACAAGGTTATGAAGATTTCCGCCTCCACGTCGCCGTCAAGCGGCTAATCGGCCACCGATGTTTACGCCACCAAGCTTGGCGTCAACTGAGTGGAGTAGCGGTGGCCTTCCTGGGACCAGAGCGGCGGCGACCTACCGTGTACTACTCTTCCTTGCTGCCGGCTGCGCCCGTGCATGCGCGCCGGCTTCGTGGTCTTGGCGGCGGAGGGCGGGCCGGGGGGTGCCGGCAATCTCCTTCGTTTGCTCCTGCGATAGTACGTCGAAGAGAGCTTTGGAGCGCACCCGGAGCGGAGCCGCCGATGTCCCTCGTCTGCTCCTGCAACAGTACGTCCAAGAGAGCTTCGGAGCGCCACGAGGCCATGGTTGAAGTGGTGCCGACAGAAGGAAGGGACCAGAGGAGAATAAGTGTGGGTCTTTGGCTATGGCTGGGAGCTGGGGCTCAAGTTAATATAGCGGGCGAATGGCAATGAGCCGCGGCAGGCAGATGGACAACTGGCGCCGGAGTAGGTTCGTCGGGCGTGAATGCGGACACTGCTTCAGTGACTTAACTGCAGATGCGTTTGGGTGTCTGACATGTGGGCCCAATGGGTGTCTGGCCTGCATGTCAGTGACACACCAATTGCACCTGCAGTTAAGTCCAGTGAATGCGGCATTGACATTCTGGAGAGACGGTGACCGTTTCAGGTGCATGCGGACTGTTTGACTGGTCAACCAGACAAATACGGAGCTATACGCTGAGCCAGCGACCGTATAATCACCATATCTCATATACAATGATCAAAGTGAGCTATCAAGACAAGTTCGATGACCGCCAATGCATTTTACTCGGTAATAAATGACCAGGATTGAAGGGGAATCCTAATTTGCTTCGTCTTCTGTCCTTGAGCTCTTGACAAACCAATGCACTATACGGTTGTCCGGCCACTCCACCCCAGAGCTCTCACCAAGCGTCGTTCATGCCACCGCGCAGCACACTGACCGGTAAGGCAGTGATGGCATCCCGCCGTGCCGAGTTCCTCGCCGCCCACAAACGCACACAAAATGGTAGGGAAAGCGATGGCATCCCGCCGTGTCGAGTTCATCGCCGCTCGCGACCTCACAACTATGTGGGAGGAATTTGAAGATGCCAAGGCCGAATGGGCGGTAGAGCAAGAGGCGGCCAAAGCCGCACAGAGGGAGCGGAAAATTCAGAAAGCACTCAAGAAAAGAGAGGCCCACCGCGGCAAGAAAGAAAAGTACGCACGCGCTGTTGCGGAGAGGTCGGTGGAGATCCAAGCATGGTGGGGTGTCGCCGACAAAGCCGGGAAGGAGAACGATGGTGTCTGGCCAGCATGTGAGAAGTAGTAGTACTAGTAGTTAGTGTGTGTGTCTGTGTCTGAGTACGAGCATGTACCAGTACTACTAGTTACTATTGTAGTTTTTAGAGAAAATTACCAGTACATTAGCCTAGACTAAGTGGAAAAATTCCTATCCTATGCATCAAATGGCATCTCTTTCTCTATAGGAATTGAGATGCATGTCATCTCACTTCCTATGATTTTCATATTCCTATCCTATGAACGAAAGGAGGCCTTTATTGGAGTAAATACTATAGCTAGCAGTACTGCTGGTACAGTAGTTTTCTTCAAGAAGCGGAATTCAACGAAGTCATGATGGTTCGTTTGTCCGAGAAACTTCAAAGTGGGAAGTGGGCCTGTGATTTGACGGCTCATTAGTCATTGTTACTGCGGCACGATGACCTGGGTGACTCTCCCTTGGAGTTCTGCGTGCATAGCAAGTGGACCAGGATGGTCAACGTCCCACATGTTGGCGAACGGAAGTATTCTTTCCGATATCGAGGAGCAAGGAAACCGCGTGGTATAGTATCACTACTGATTGGTTCACACAAAAAAATAGTATCACTGCCGATTTATAATTATTTTTTATTTCTGATGAATGCTAGCGTTTCAACTCTTACGATGAAGGGTGCAAAACACGGCACGTGCTGGATGTCCCACACGTCAGCGAAAGGAGTGGGACATGAACAGCGTGGTAGAGCCCGGCGTAAAAAACAGCGTGGTAGAGCGTCTCCACTTCTTCCACTTCTGGGTCGGAGACCACACGTAGTAGTACTTAGCTGTATGAACGATACAAAGTGCGGCCTGGAGAGAAAGACACGTCTAGTTGGAAGGTCTCGGGGCATACGCGTTAACAAATATAAAAGTTAATACGTGCCTCCAACTAATATAGTAGTAGTAGAGTACTTAGACACGTACTCCATAACATCACCGTGCATTGCACGTACAACATTTAGTGGTAGTACGTAGTAAGAGACAAATGCCGCCCAAGAGTTCCCTTCTCGACCTACTTTTGGGTGTTTGGTAGAGTGTATGGAGGGTGCATGAGTCCACACTAGTTTAGCACAAATACACTAGAAGCATGCATGAAGAGAGCATGCATGAAGAGGGGTGTTGAGTTGAGCATGCATGAAGAGGGAACAACTATGCTGAGACGAGAACGCAACCAAACACACCCTGTTTGCCACGCATGTTCATACCATTTGTGCCTTTCTACTTCACTTACTGCGCTACATTACTCAGGTTCGGATGTCCACTCCTGGGTACATGTCCATCTCGTAGTTCCAGTGCCACGTGTTCTTCATATAGATGGAACGGTCGTTGCATAACACGTGCGCCTTGATGCTAGATGTCTCGCGTGTTGGCAAAAGGATGAACAAAGCTCACGTAAAAAAAATAGAGTGGAAGAACATTGATTCCGGATGACCGAGAAGGAGCAAGGAACCTCGTGGTGGAGTGTCTGCACTCATATTATTTAATATTATTCAGCGATATAAAATTAACCAATCATCTCCACAGTGGACTGGAAGAGTACGAAACACGGCAGCCTAGTGTAGTTACATCATACTAGTACATGGCTAACCCGCGCTATCACCATATTTCTTGGCTTCCGTGCGACACCTATCTCTAGTAATCCAGAAACCCGTATCGCTTCTCCCTCCTCGTCTCTATCAAAGTGCGGCAGGCTGTCGTTTCTGCCGTCTATTGAGGTCGGTTAACTATCACATGTTAGCGACATGCCAAGAGCATTCTAAAAAAATTCCTTTCACGTTCCGTTTTCAAAAAGAAAAAAATCCTTTCACGTACGAATTTGCCTGTATGCTTTGAGCAACTTGCATGCCCTATACTGCTCCTGTTTGATACTCTAACTTAGCTATAGGTTAGACTAACTCATGACTAACCCTGAACTAACTGTAGCCAAAGAGGTGTTTGGGTGACAGGGTTAGATTGACAATAAATGCACTTCATGGAGAGAGAAAAGTGATTTTTCAGTGGTCCCAATGAGAACTATCTCCAGTTAGCACCTCTTGGGTGGGATAGTTTTTTTTGGTGGGTTCGGTGCAACTTGCTCCAATTTAAACCCTCATGCTTGGATACTTTAGGGCTATTTGACCCCCAACTAGCTCAAACTAACTCTAACCGATGGATCCAAACAAGGCCTATGGCCAGTCTCGACGCGGAGCAGTCGCGTGCACCGGGAAGCGGTGCTCTCTCGGCCGTCGCGCCACTTCAAAGCCGGCGCCAGTGAGAGGTCGCCTCCGCTCTGGCCGGGCATTAATGCGGCACTGACGCTCCAGGCGACGCTGACTGTTTCACGCGGGAAGCGCGCGCTGGCAAGGGAGTATAGGTTTTGAACCGTTTCAGGTGTAGTAGTAATGGTAGTTTGCAAAACTACTCAATTATTGCACTGAGTTTCCTAAGAAATTGTGGTAAAAAACGTTACTCCACAGCCCGCTTCCCTTCTCCTTCCTGCTCGTGATTTACGTGGCCATGTTAACGTGGTTGTGTCAAAAAAATGTCACTTCCTGCTCGTGATTTGCGTTATATAATTACAAGCAAGATTCTCGTGCATTGCATGGAACATCAATATGCATTTTTTTTACAA
This sequence comes from Triticum dicoccoides, assembly GCF_002162155.2. NCBI lineage: Eukaryota > Viridiplantae > Streptophyta > Magnoliopsida > Poales > Poaceae > Triticum > Triticum dicoccoides. Next base: position 218,044,665 of record NC_041383.1, read on the forward strand.
AACACCTGTTGTGATTGACCCATGCAGGAGTAATCCCATGTGTAAAAACTAATGATATCTCAAGAATTTTATCGGAAAACTGGTATCTCGAGAATGTCATCGAAAAAATGAAAGGTGAGAGATAAGGCGAGGAGGAGTGGAGCGTGGTGGTGACTGGTGGTCGGAATGGGCGGAGGCATGGGGATGGACGGCGCCGGTAGGCGGCAGCGGCCAGCATGCATGCTAGATTGTTCCAGAGACTTATTCCTTTTTTAATTTCTGAGCAATGGGGTTGAGGGAGATAATGATGTGGATAGAGGTGCGGGTATCTTTTGTAAAATTATCATAGTTTGCTTCCTATCCGTCAGATATAGATCATACGGTCTGTATTACAAGATGGCAGGCACACCATCATCACCAACTCGTTTTTTATAAGGGTATACAGATGATAAGTTTGCTGACTACTAAAGTAAAGTGGAACCTGTCCATGTTATGCAAGTAAATAAAGGTGATTGTTTATCATACGGGTAAGGTTGGATGAAGGGTGGTAGGAACAAATGCTCCGCCTGGAGCATGTGTGTGTGAGATGGAGTCTTAGTGTGTGTGGTGTGTGTGTGAGAGAGAGAGAGAGAGTGTGTGTGTGTGTGTGAGAGAGAGAGAGAGAGAGGAGAGAGAGAGAGATGGAGTCTTAGTTTGTGTGTGTGTGAGAGAGAGATGGAGTCTAAGTGTGTGTGTGGGGTGTGTGTGTGTGTGTGTGTGTTTGTGTGTGTGTGTGAGAGAGAGAGAGATGGAGTCTTAGTGTGTGTGTGGGGTGTGTGTGCGTGCGTGCATGTGTGTGTGTGTGTGCGCGCGCGTGTGTGTACCGGGGTCCTCTGTGGCGGATGTAATTTAAGTGTGCATGGCTTCATCATAGAGAGGTGATGTGTATGGCAGAGGCCACCAACGATGGGGTGCGAGAGAGAAAATGCCTGTAGGAGGGAAGAGAAGGTGCGTGCGCGTGAGAGGAGCCGACATCGAGAGAACGTGTTTGTTTGAGAGACACCACGGAAGACTACTATATATCGATGGTGCATGTAGGCGGGCATTAAACAAAGGGATGGTCTTATTGGTTTCGGGGATATATAGGGGAAGAGTGAGAGGCGCGTGGGGCAGGGGGTAGCCAGAAGGAGATTGTTAAGTGTGAGTGTGTGTTTTGCCCATCCAGGCGGAAGTTATGTGCACAAAAGAGGAGAACGATTCGATGTGGCGTTAGGATTGAGGGTAATTAACCACGTATGGAGACATAGAGACCTTGAACGTGCATGTGTGAGAGGTATACATGTATACGTGGGATGTGTGTGCGCGCGTGCATGATCGAGATAAAAGAAAGAAGACATAAGTCCTAAGATCAACGACATGGGAGAGACGGATCAGTATGACAATATGCATGCATGTGAGAATGCATGGAAGAAGGCCTAACAATTGAGCATGTGTTTTTGTCTTTAAGAGATATTGGAGTGGGCTGGAGCATGCATCTATGGCGAGCAGAGGGGGTGAGGCGCAACGATTGTGCAGAAGAGATCAACCTATAAATGCATATGTATGGATAGACATATATAGTGTGGGTGATAGGAAGCAAGATTCCGTGCGAGAAAGAAATGTTGACGGAGAAACTACAGATAGATACAGAGATGGAGATGCTAGCTAGAGAGACATCCGTTAGTTTGGGTGTCGGAGATGACCGTCGGGTGGTTCAAAGGGTGAATTTATATATGTGTGTGAGAGGGCACTTGACTGCATGCATGTAGAGAGAAACATATGCAGTATGCGTGATAGGAATCAAGAGTGAGGGCGAGAAAGAAGGTTGATGGAGAAACAGATAAATAGAAAGATAAAGATGCTAGCTAGTGTGCGCTAGAGATAGGAGTCGAGTGGATCAGAAGGCTGGGTTATGTGTGTGGGTGTGAGAGAGATAGAGAGAGGGTGCATGTGAGTCACCTACAAACAAATATCAGAGAGAAATGAGATCCAGAGAGACGGAGTTTTGTGTCTGCGAGAGAGAAAGATATTTCAAAACGAGAGTGATAGCTAGAGAGACATATGAGGGAACGCAAGATATCTCTAGGGAGAGAGGGTGTGTTTGAGCGACATACAAGAGAACAATGGAGAAATATGAGACCCTGGGAGACAGAGTTTGTGTTTGTGTGTGAGAAAGAGATATTGAAGAGGAAGAGTCGTAGGTTCTCATATCTAAGGAGCGAAAGAAATCTCTGTATGAGGGGTGTGCGAGTGGCACACATGGGAATAGTTGAGAGAAATGAGACCCCGGGAGACAAAGTTTTGTGTTTGTGTGAGAGAAAGAGATTCCACATGGAGAATCATAGCTAGAGACACATAGCAGGGAGCGAGATATACTTAGAGAGAGATATAGAGTGATAAAGGTCGATGGAGAGAGTACCGTCAGTGTGTTACAAAGATAAAAGATCATTGTCGACATACAGGTAGCACGAGAGATGCCTGAGAGACGATGAACGCGTATAGGTCCAGAGAGATAGTCCTATATAAGCATGAGTGATAGCTATATGAGACGAATATCTGGATTAAAGGGGATTCAAATATTTAAACTGGAGATCACGACATCGATAATATCATAACGCAAATTGGTGTATCAAACATGCATATTCATTTGAATTTGGGCACACGTGTAATGTTATATAGTTTATCAATATTGGTGATCCATAGATTCTTCAGTTACAAACAATGCATGGTTTATATGCAATTAGTGTCTAAACGGGATTACACTATATGTTGCCTGTGTGAAACACATTATACATGTTTGAGAAGTTAAAAAAAACCCGCATGAAACACACATTAATTGGAGATAGTTAGCGAGGAATGCATACATTGGATTTCAACATAAAGTGGTTTCAAATATTTGAAAATCCAAATTGATGGATACAACCTTATGAATATGAGATCATGCAATTTGTAAACCATATTTATGTATAAATGGTGTTGTGATTTTGAAAGTATATATGTAAAAAAATGATATATATAGAATGTAATTCCAATTGAAAATGGATCCCGCCCGAAAAAAGTAGTAGAATACAAACGGGATTCGAATTGAGTTGGCACGGTAAACGTGCACTGTGCAAAATTTGAACGAAGCGGGGAAAGTCGCAGTAACCGCCTGAAACCAAAATCTGCGAGATGGAAATCACTACTGCCTATCCCTGCCGCGCAAAGCCTATCTGCTGGTTTTCTATAGGTTTCGATAGGGGTAGGTTTGTAATTTCACCCAAACATGACGTAACCGCCTCTCACCCGGATTCATACACGGTGGGCACCAAAACATAGTGTGCCCTCGGCCGAAATCGACTCCCTCCCCGATTCATATTCATACACGGTGGGCGCCAAAAACAAACTCTCGTCGGCAAATATTCGGTGTATGCGAGATTACCGTCCTATCCCCAACCGACTAATGTTGTTGTGATGTAGTAGAAATTTGAAACGGGGGCTAAGTTTGTAAATTTCCTCGCATTTGAGACAAGCGTGCCCTGACTACATGGTTCCTCCCCTTCCTCTCTACCTCCCTTTTCCCCATTCGTACTCCGTGGGCGCCAAAACACCCTCTCCACCCCACCCTCCTCCGTCCGCCGCCGTCCGCCATCCCATCCACCGCCGTCCTCCTCCTCCATGTCGGAGCTGATACCCCGATGCCGCCGTCCATTACAAGAGATCGACCTCTCTCATCCACGCCTTCGGACCGGGATCCTTGCATCCCGTCCTCTCGCTTCATCCCCGCCGTTGTCCACCTTGCCGGCGCCGCTCCTACGACCGTCTCGTCCACCGCGCCCCGCCGCCACCGTCTACCCTCCTAGATCTGCTTCCACGCCACCGACAGCCATCGCTACCGCAGCACCGTCAAATTCTCACCAGATGCGTACACGGCGCCGCACCAGAGGCGGTACTCTTTCGTATCCGCTCAACTTATTTATCGCAGCAAGAAAATAGATCGCCACTGCTTTACTTTGATTTCTTGTCTTGGTTGCGAAGTTGCCTTTGTCCGGTTTGCACCTTTAGATCCGCCATGGCACGCTCAACACTATACTCCCAATGCTTATGGTTTCCCCTTTTATATTCCACACTAGTTAAATCACAGTAGGCTAAATTTCAAAATTGGGTCAGTCGATTTTTCAGAGCTCGACGGAGTTCGCCGGTGCGATCCGAGGTGCTCGGGTGGTTGTGGGGCCTCGCCGAACGAAGAAAACTCGACGCGGGTGGGGGTGGGGGTGGCGGAGGAACACAGGCGGTGGGGGCCGGTGGTCCGGCCGGCGGCCCGTGCGGTGTTCTGTATGGGAAGAACCACAGACGAGGAAGAAGAAGGGTTAGGAGACGTAGGGTCTTCATCCAACCGCCTGAAATGGTCGAGAGACAGCTGGGAGTTGCATTCTTAATGTGCTCTGGTTCATCATGTGTGGGCACTGCGCAACCAACTTTTTATTATCCAAAATCTTCTTGCTCTTCTTTACCATGTTCGATAGTGCTGGCCTTTACGTGATCGATAGGCTTTCAATTACTAGCGGCAATACAATACCGTATTTTCAAGCCAGTTCCACTTTCCCGATTTATATATCGTGGTTATGGTGTACCCCTGTTATGTACACTATGATCTGCCTAGTTGCTGTGTGCTCTTGTTATCATGGTTTGGTAATAAACTATCTATACAGTATATTATGAACCTATCATCTGCCAGCTATCCTTACTTCTGGAGCCTATTTTTTTGTGTACTTGTGCCAGATTATATACATGCACGCACGATATTACTGCACACATGAGCTCTCTCATCAGAATCTAGTGATAGCACATAAGTGTTTACAGGGGCGCCCCTATATTAGAATATCATCTGCATTACAAAGATAATCTCACAACTATTTATGTTTACATGGTTCTCAGATATTATACGCAATTACAGTGAATATCAGAATACTCACATCAGAAGAATATTGTGGAACACTGCAATGACTTACAAAATTGGCACCAAGGCATTGAGTTCCATTTTGGAAGCAATGAAACTCGTACGCTCCCCACCTGTTGATTCTTGTTTAGAATATCATTCTAATGAATATTCTAACCTCGAGGAGTGAAAGGCAGATGGCCTGTCCTGTTCACCCATCAAGGTGCCTGTTCTAATTTGGCAAGGTTTTATTGATTGCGCGTATCTTGCATATGTTGTCTTGCATTTCTTCTACTTTGTTGCACCACCATCTGCTTAGTTTACTCATCATATAACTCGAGATGCTATGCCCATCCATTATCAATACATATTCCATCTGTCGTCATACCATGTTTTTCCACTCAAATGCTGTTCTTGTGCATCAGACATCAAAAAGGAAGAGGGTGATTGCCGAACCTGAAGGAGCACCAGCAAAGTCCTTGAAAAACGTGGTGGTGCCAGAGAAATCAGACAGCGCCCCACTTATATTGGCTGTACAACCAGTGACACAGAACATTGGACCGACTCCAGCATACTCTACCCATACTTCACTGCCCACACCACTAGCCCACCACACAGGACCTGCACTCCAGCAAAAGGTATACCGATTTCATTTGCCATAGCACCAGCCGTACCACAGAAAAATCCCACTCCAGCAAAAAGTACAGCAAGTCCACCGGCCGAAGACCTATCCCAACTACAGAGACGGCCAATTCTTGCAGATTGGAACCCCATTCCATTTATTCCCAGTTTAAAAGACAATGCTTTCAATGTTGTTAGGGACTACGTGCATATATTCCCATCATGGGAAGATTATAGTGAAGACAAACACCATTTTCACATCTTCCTGTCCAACTTACGTGTAAGTGCTATTATTCATGGTTATTATTTTCCTGTTTTCTGCTGATCGAACACATCAATGATTTACATTACATTGTTGTAACTAGGTGAGGGTCAATCTGGATAGTCATGACGAGCAAAGCTTGCTTGTGCTTTTCAAGGAAGCATTGCAGCAGTATTAGTGTTACCTGAGGAAATCACACTTTGATGGCAAGTCTATAAACGAATTTCCGGTGAAGTCTCTTGTGCTAAATTTAGAAGACATTGAATGGAAAAACCTTGTTATGCACTTGTCTTGTTCCCAAGATGAGGTATTGTCTATGAAATCACATGACAATTTGAACTTCTACTTTTCTGCATGTGCCTTACAGATCTTTTTTGCAGGAAATCAGCTCGAAGAAGAATTCCGGTTTGAAAAGAACGACAGGATATCGCAAATATGCTGCCCGCTACTTTGCTCTTGTTAGTACCTGTTGTCCTGTATCACTGTACTTGCATACATACCTGGTTCATTATGTGACAGCAGTATGCATGATATCTTGCTTATCAATTGTTCGCTCCAAATTATCTGATCTATATGAATGGTTACATTAGTGTAGAATATATCCAATGCCAATGAATTTTTTTAGCTCTGCATTGTTCTTGTAAGTACATGCTGTCCTTTATCGGTGTACTTATATTGATAGGTAGTTGTTCATGTACCATCACTCTACAGCTTATTTTCCTTTGCCCTCCATTTTCTACACATCAGATCTATATTTAATCTTACCATAAGGTTGGTACTGAAGAAGTTTAGCTGTGCATTGCTCTTGGCTGTGCCTTTTGCCTGTACCGCTGCACATACATTTATAGCTACTTGGTTATGTAGCATCTCTCTTCATCTTATCTTAAATATTCTCCATTTTTTCATATATTATCACATCTATATTTACTCTTAACAAAATGTAGAATAAAGGCAATGCTTATGAAGAACATTCTGTGCTAAACTTCTTGAATTGCCCCCCCCCCCATCAGCATGGACAAGGGCTTTATAGAACCTGTCTTCACTAGTAATGTAAGTTTGTCCTTCTCAAGCCTTCAAACTTTGTTGTGTATATTTGGTTAGGCATGACTGCAACAGCTGTTTATTTTTGGTGTTTGCATCAAATTGCATGTTTAAAGTTTATTATGTAGTTCATAAACAAAAGTTTGTCCTTCTCAATTTAAGTTTTCAGTTGTACAACCAAGTTCCTTCTTCGTACCATGTAAATTAAACTATACAGAGCAAGTGATCTTGTTTTGCACTGCATGTATGCTTCTGTTCTTCATCTGTAATCCAGTGGTGTGGTGAACCTACCCACTACAGCACAATGTCATATTCTGCAATGTCTTAACTATGAACAATGTCATATCATTCTACTATTATTTAAACCACCTCTTTATTTGCCTATCTGAAATGGGATAAATTGACAACACACTAACCATTGATACTTATGAGTTCTTGATCTGTAATCCAGTGGTGTCGTGAAGCTACCAACTCCTTCACAATGTCAATTCCTGCCATGTCTTGACCTGAACAATACCATATTGTGTTAATGCAATTTTAAACTGTGTCACTTTATTCGTCAGTAAGAAATGTGATGAATTGTCAGCACTGATACTTTTATGTGCAAAACCTGTCATCTGTCTGCTTGTTTATCTTTCAGAGTGAGGAAGATATAAGTGTTGAACAAGCGTAGTCTCATCATCTTGCTCAGCTGCTTGCGCTGCAGCTCCCCAGCAGGGCTAACCTTTCTTGAACTCTATTGAAGTGCTGTCGGTTTTGTATATTATTTTGTCGGCGTGTTTATTTGCACTGGTGGCGATCTTTGATGCACAGTGTATGTAATCTGCTGTCTGCTTGTGCTTTATTATCATAGTGGCGAACTTTGATGCCCAGTGGATGTAATATGCCGTAATTTCTTTATTGTATAGTCTAGGTTTTTTCTTATTCACGATGCTGCAGTTATTTTACTGTATATATATATCCTGTCTTTGCAGTAAACCGGCCAAACCGTAAAATTACGGTACATAATCGGGCCGTCATGCAATCACGATGTATGATCCGCACCATGGGCCCCGTCAAACTGGCCCACTAGTAGATTCGGGCCTTTAATAGGCCGAGTAACCCCCGGCCCTTTTTTCGCAAGAAAACTCAATGGGCTTTTAGGAGGCTCAGAAGTAGGCTGGGCCTGAAACGTGTCGAATAGCTCACAGGCCGGCGGCAGCCCGAAATGGACCCTGACCCATGATTGTGTGAATCAATTCACGGGCTTTTAACAGGCCAAAGTTGTCTCGGTCCTTGTTTGGCCCAATCAGATATCGGCTGCGAGCAGGCCGGATGCAAACTGGGCCGTAGTTAGGCCCAACTATATGACGGGCTTTTAACAGGCCGAAATTAATATAGGGCCAAAATGTTAAATGGGCCCTTAACAGGCCAAAACTAATATCAGGCCGAATTACTAAATGGGCCTTTAGCAGGTGGGCCCAAAAGCATAGCGTCCAGTCAATGGGACGAATCTGATATGGGCCATAATTGAGCCCAAAGCCTCTTAAAGGGCCGGACCTGATCTGGGCCGTGATTTGGCCCAGAAAGTGGGAGGCTTTTAACGGGCCGGATCTTATATGGGCCATTACTAGGCCCGGAACATGGCAGGCCATTAATAGACCGGATCAATTATGGGCTGGCATTTGGCCCAAAACATGGCAGCCAGTTAATGGGCCGGCCTACTAGGGTCCTCAAAATCTTGTGGGCCTACAGCTGGGCCAGCCCATTATGTCAGCGAAATCTCGTGGGCCTTTAGCTGGGCCGGCCCATTATGATCCGCAAGAATTTTGTGGGCCTTTACCTGGGCCGACCCATTATGGCACACAAAAATCTTGTGGGCCTTTACCTGGGCCGGCCTATTATGGCCCGTGAAATCTTGTGGGCCTTTAGCTGGGCCAGCCCATTATAGTCCGCAAAATCTCATGGGCCTTTAACTGGGCCGGCCCATTATGGGCCGCCAAATCTTGTGGGCCTTTAGTTGGGCCGACCCATTTAAACTAGATTGGCCGTGCCACGTGTCGACGTATCATAGGCGCCTTCCGTCCAATGAGTGGATGACATCTGTCCCAACGATGAGCCGACACGTGTTTCCTCCAGCCAATGATGATTTTACACGTGGAAAATCCCCATTGGTCGGGGCTGTTAACGGGTTATCGGATCCAAAACCCGACTCGATAGCTTAACGGCGTTCCGTTACGGTGGATGCCACGTGTCGGTCACCCTTGACGAAAGCACTTCTGTGACACGCGGTTTATCGTCATGGAAGTGGACACTTCCGTGATGATAATTTTGGTAATGTCATGGAATACTTCTACGACAGCACAGGTATGACTATCTTGATTCTGTCATAAATTTGTCATGGATGTACATGCATGACAAAAAACGCGACCTACTGTGACAAACACGTATCATCATGGAAGTGTATTTTTTTGTAGTGATATAAGGAGGTTTATGTGTGATAGATCGTATCGTATCACGGGGTTTGGATGCACCGGCGAAGTTTGCACCAACTCTCAAGGTGAGAAAGGGCAATGCACGGTACCGTAGAGGCTAGCAAATTGCGGAAGGGTAAGAGTGTGTATAATCCATGGACTCACATTAGTCATAAAGAACTCATATACTTATTGCAAAAGTTTATTAGCCCTCAAAGAATAGTACTACTACGCATGCTCCTAGGGGAAGGGTTGTTAGGAGTTAACCATCGCACGATCCCGACCTCCCCTCACAAGGAAGGCAATCAAAGAACACCCCATGCATCAAATTTGTCACACAACGTTCACCATACGTGCATGCTACGGGACTTGCCAACTTTAACACAAGTATTTCTCAATTTCATAATTACCCAACTAGCATGACTCTAACATTACCACCTTTACATCTCAAAACAATTATCAAGTATCAAATTTATCATAGTGTTTAATGCACTATATATGATAGTTTTTATTATACCTATCTTGGATGCCCACCATATTAGGAATAATTTTATAACCAAAGCAAATTACCATGTTGTTCTAAAAGACTCTCAAAATAATATAAGTGAAGCATGAGAGATCAATAAGTTCTATAAAATAAAACCACCACTGTGCTTTGAAAAGATATAAGTGAAGTACTAGAGCAAAATTATCTAGCTCAAAAGATATAAGTGAAGCACATAGAGTATTCTAATAAATACCGATTCATGTGTGTCTCTCCAAAAGGTGTGTACAGCAAGGATGATTGTGGTAAACTGAAAAGCAAAGAATCAAATCACAAGACGCTCCAAGCAAAACACATATCATGTGGTGAATAAACATATAGCATCAAGTAAAGTTACCGATGGACGAAGACGAAAGAGGGGATGCCTTCCGGGGCATCCCCAAGCTTAGGATTTTGGTTGTCCTTGAATTTTACCTTAGGGTGCCTTGGGCATCCACAAGCTTAGGCTCTTGCCACTCCTTATTCCATAATCCATCAAATCTTTACCCAAAAAACTTGAAAACTTCACAACACAAAACTCAACAGGAAATCTCATGAGCTTTGTTAGTACAAGAAAACAAACCACCACTTTAAGGTACTGTAATGAACTCATTCTTTATTTATATTGGTGTTAAACCTAATGTATTACAACTTCTCTATGGTTCATACTGTTGGGGGACGTAGCAGAAATTCAAAATTTTCCTACGTGTCACCAAGATCTATCTATGGAGAGACCAGCAACGAGTAGAAAGAGAGTGCATCTACATACCCTTGTAGATCGCTAAGCGGAAGCGTTCAAGTGAACGGGGTTGATGGAGTCGTACTCGTCGTGATTCAAATCACCGATGATCCTAGTGCCGAACGGACGGCACCTCCGCGTTCAACACACGTACAGCCCGGTGACGTCTCCCACGCCTTGATCCAGCAAGGAGAGAGGGAGAGGTTGAGGAAGACTCCATCCAACAGCAGCACAACGGTGTGGTGGTGGTGGAGGAGCGTGGCAATCCAGCAGGGCTTCGCCAAGCACCATGGGAGAGGAGGAGTAGGGAGAGAGGTAGGGCTGTGCCAGAACTTCGTGTATAGCTCCCATGCGCCTCCCCACTATATATAGGGGTGGAGGGGCTGGTTTCTTGCCCTCCAAGTCCATTGGGGCGTTGGCCAAGGTGGGAGGAAAGAAATCTCATTATTTCCTTCCCCACCGATTGTTATCCCCCCTTTTTAGGGATCTTGATCTTATCCCTTCGGGATATGATCTTATTCCTTCTAAGGGGGGATCTTGTTGCGCCTTGACCAGGGGTGTGGGGCCTTGCCCCCACTACCCACGTTCATGTGGGTCCCCCCATGCAGGTGTGCCCCACTCCGGAACCTTCTAGAACCTTCCCGGTACAATACCGAAAAATCCCGAACATTTTCCAGTGGCCAAAATAGGACTTCCCATATATAAATCTTTACCTCCGGACCATTCCGGAACTCCTCGTGACGTCCGGGATCTCATCCGGGACTCCGAACAACATTCGGTAACCACATACAAACTTCCTTTATAACCCTAGCGTCATCGAACCTTAAGTGTGTAGACCCTACGGGTTCGGGAGACATGCAGACATGACCGAGACGTTCTCCGGTCAATAACCAACAGCGGGATCTGGATACCCATGATGGCTTCCACATGTTCCACGATGATCTCATCGGATGAACCACGATGTCAAGGACTTAATCAATCCCGTATACAATTCCCTTTGTCTATCGATATGTTACTTGCCCGAGATTCGATCGTCGGTATCCAATACCTTGTTCAATCTCGTTACCGGCAAGTCACTTTACTCGTTCCGTAACACATCATCCCGTGATCAACTCCTTGGTCACATTGCGCATATGATGATGTCCTACCGAGTGGGCCCAGAGATACCTCTCCGTTTACACGGAGTGACAAATCCCAGTCTCGATCCGCATAAAACAATAGATACTTTCGGAGATGCCTGTAGTGCACCTTTATAGTCACCCAGTTACGTTGTGACGTCTGATACACCCAAAGCACTCCTACGGTATCCAGGAGTTACACGCTCTCATGGTCGAAGGAAGAGATACTTGACATTGGCAAAGCTCTAGCAAATGAACTACACGATCTTTTGTGCTAGTCTTAGGATTGGGTCATGTCCATCACATCATTCTCCTAATGATGTGATCCCGTTATCAACGACATCCAATGTCCATAGCCAGGAAACCATGACTATCTGTTGATCACAACGAGCTAGTCAACTAGAGGCTCACTAGGGACATATTGTGGTCTATGTATTCACACGTGTATTATGATTTCCGGATAATACAGTTATAGCATGAATAAAAGACAATTATCATGAACAAGGAAATATAATAATAATACTTTTATTATTGCCTCTAGGGCATATTTCCAACACATACCCCCCAATACTAGCCATAGATTCATCAATATAAGCAAAGAACACACGAAAAACAGAATCTGTCAAAAATAGAACAGTCTGTAGCAATCTGTAACTCTTGAATACTTCTGGAACCTAAAAAATTCTACCAAATTAGGAAGTTCTAGGTAATTTGTCTATTAATCTTATGTACAAAATAATCAACTGAAAAGCACGTTTCTGTGATTTATTAAAATTATTCTCATGCACGCAAAAGTTTCTGTTTTTCAGCCAGATCAAATTAACTATCACCGTAGGTTATCCTAAAGGTTTTACTTGGCACAAACACTAATTAAAACATAAAACCACATCTAACCAGAGGCTAGATGAATTATTTATTACTAAATAGGAACAAAAATAAAATTGGGTTGCCTCCCAAAAAGCGCTATCATTTAACGCCCCTAGCTAGGCATAAAAGCAAGAATAGATCTAAGTATCACCATCTTTGGTATTCAATTCATAGGTGGCTCTCATAATAGATTCATAAGGTAATTTGATTTTATTACTAGGAAAGTGTTCCATGCCTTTCCTTAATGGAAATTAGAATCTAATATTTCCTTCTTTCATATCAATAATTGCACCAGTCGTTCTAAGGAAAGGTCTACCAAGAATAATAGGACATGAAGGATTGTAATCTATATCAAGAACAATAAAATCTACGGGCACATAATTCCTATTCGCAACAATAAGAACATCATTAATTCTTCCCATAGGTTTCTTAATGGTGGAGTCCGCAAGGTGCAAGTTTAAAGAGCAATCATCAAATTCACGGAAACCTAACACATCACATAAAGTTTTTGGAATCGTGGAAACACTAGCACCCAAATCACACAAAGCATAGCATTCATGATCTTTAATTTTAATTTTAATAGTAGGTTCCCACTCATCATAAAGTTTGCTAGGGATAGAAACTTCTAATTCAAGTTTTTCTTCATAAGATTGCATTAAAGCATCAATGATATGTTTAGTAAAAGCTTTATTTTGACTATAAGCATGAGGAGAATTTAACACGGATTGCAACAAGGAAATACAATCTATTAAAGAACAATTATCATAATTAAATTCCTTGAAATCCAAAATAGTGGGTTCATTGCTATGTAAAGTTTTGGCCTCTTCAATCCCACTTTTACCAATTTTTGCATCAAGATCTAAAAACTACGAATCATTGGGACGCCTTTTAGCTAAAGTTGACTCATCTCCAGTCCCATCATTATCAAGATTCATATTGCAAAACAAATATTTAATAGGGGACACATCAATCACTTTTACATCTTCATCCCTATTATCATGAAAACTAGAAGAACACGCTTTTACAAAGCAATCTTTCTTAGCACGCATTCTAGCGGTCCTTTCCTTGCACTCATCAATGGAAATTCTCATAGATTTGAGAGACTCATTGATATCATGCTTAGGTGGAATAGATCTAAGTTTCAAAGAATCAACATCAAGAGAAATTATATCCACGTTCCTAGCCAATTCATTAGTCTTAGGCAATTTTTCTTCAAGCAAAGCATTGAAATTCTTTTGAGAAATCATAAACTCTTTAACACTAATCTCAAAATCAGAGGGCATCTTATTAAAATTTCCAAAAGAGTTGTTGTAGGAATTACCATAATTATTAGAGGAATTGCTAGGGAACGGCCTAGGATTGAAGTTTCCTCTATAAGCGTTGTTACCAAAATTATTCCTACCAACAAAATTCACATCCATAGATTCATTATTATTCTCAATCAAAGTAGACAAAGGCATATCATTAGGATCAATAGGAGCACTCTTATTAGCAAACAATTTCATAAGTTCATTCATCTTTCCACTCAAAACATTAATCTCTTCTATCGCATGAACCTTTTTACTAGTAGATCTTTTGGTGTGCCATTGAGAATAATTAACCATAATATTATCTAGGAGTTTAGTAGCTTCTCCTAAAGTGATTTCCATAAAAGTGCCTCCCGCGGCTGAATCTAAAAGATTTCTAGAAGCAAAATTCAATCCGACATAAGAAATTTGTATGATCATCCATAAATTTAATCCATGTGTAGGGCAATTGCGAATCATTAATTTCATCCTCTCCCAAGATTGTGCAACATGCTCATGATCAAGTTGCACAAAATTGATAATATCGTTTCTAAGAGAGATGATCTTAGCGGGAGGAAAATACTTAGAGATAAAAGCATCTTTGCACTTATTCCATGAATCAATACTATTTTTAGGCAAAGACGAAAACCAAGTTTTAGCACGATCTCTAAGCGAAAACGGAAATATATTCAATTTAACAATATCATTATCCACATCTTTCTTCTTTTGCATATCACACAAATCAACAAAGTTGTTTAGATAAGTAGCGGCATCTTCACTAGGAAGGCCAGAGAATTGATCTTTCATGACAAGATTCAACAAAGCAGCATTAATTTCACAAGATTCAGCGTCGATAAGAGGAGCAATCGGAGTGCTAAGAAAATCATTGTTGTTGGTATTGGAAAAATCACACAATTTAGTATTATCTTGAGCCATCATGACAAACAATCCAACACACAAGAACACAGGAGGCAAGCAAAAAAGAGGCGAACGGGAAAGAGAGGGCGAATAAAATGGCAAGGGTGAAGTGGGGGAGAGGAAAACAAGAGGCAAATGGCAAATAATGTAATGCGAGGGATAAGAGTTTGTGATGGGTACTTGGTATGTCTTGACTTGTGCATAGACTCCCCAGCAACGGCGCCAGAAATCCTTCTTGCTACCTCTTGAGCATGCGTTGGTTTTCCCTTGAAGAGGAAAGGGTGATGCAGCAAAGTAGCATAAGTATTTCCCTCGGTTTTTGAGAACCAAGGTATCAATCCAGTAGGAGGCTACATGCAAATCCCTCATACCTGCACAAACAAATAAGAACCTTGCAACCAACGCGATAAAGGGGTTGTCAATCCCTTCACGGCCACTTCCAAAAAGTGAGATCTGATAGAGATAATAAGATAAATATTTTTGGTATTTTTATGATATAGATTGGAAAGTAAAGATTGCAAAATAAAATAGATTGGAAACTTATATGATAGAAAATAGACCTGGGGGTCATAGGTTTCACTAGTGGCTTCTCTCAAGATAGCATAAGTATTACGGTGGGTGAACAAATTACTGTCGAGCAATCGATAGAAAAGTGCATAATTATGAGAATATCTAGGCATGATCATGTATATAGGCATCACGACCACGACAAGTAGATCGAAACGATTCTACATCTACTACTATTACTCCACACATCGACCGCTATCCAGCATGCATCTAGAGTATTAAGTTCATAAGAACAGAGTAACGCATTAGGAAAGATGACATGATGTAGAGGGATAAACTCAAGCAGTATGATATAAACCCCATCTTTTTATCCTCAATGGCAACAATACAATATGTGCCTTGCTGCCCCTGCTGTCACTGCGAAAGGACACCGCAAGATTGAACCCAAAGCTAAGTACTTCTCCCATTGCAAGAAAGATCAATCTAGTAGGCCAAACCAAACTGATAATTCAAAGAAACTTGCAAAGATATCAAATCATACATAAAAGAATTCAGAGGAGATTCAAAAATTGTTCATAGATAATCTTGATCATAAACCCACAATTCATCGGATTTCGACAAACACACCGCAAAAAGAATTACATCGAATAGATCTCCAAGAAGATCGAGGAGAACTTTGTATTGAGATCCAAAGAGAGAGAAGAATCCATCTAGCTAATAACTATGGACCCGAAGGTCTGAGGTAAACTACTCACACTTCATCGGAGAGGCTATGGTGTTGATGTAGAAGCCCTCCGTGATTGATTGCCCCTCCGGCGGAGTGCCGGAAAAGGCCCCAAGATGGGATCTCATGGGTATAGAAGGTTGCGGCGGTGGAAATAGGGTTTTGTGGTGCACCTGGATGCTTTCAGAGTATATGAGTATATATAGGCGAAGGAAGTCGGTCAGGGGAGCCACGAGGGTGGGGGTTGCGCCTACCCCCCTGGGCGCGCCCTCCTGCCTCGTGGCCTCCTCATTTCTTTCTTGACGTTCACTCCAAGTCTCCTGGATTGCGTTTGTTCCAAAAATAACTCTCCCAAAGGTTTCATTCCATTTGGACTCCGTTTGATATTCCTTTTCTGCGAAACACTGAAATAGGCAAAAAACAGCAATTTGGGCTGGCCCTCCGGTTAATAGGTTAGTCCCAAAAATAATATAAAAGTGCATAGTAAAGCCCACTAAACATCCAAAACAAATAATATAATAGCATGGAACAATAAAAAAATATAGATACGTTGGAGACGTATCATGCCCCGTATGTGAGTCTAGCCAGTAGCTCGATTTGGTATCGTCCTGATTGACCAAAGAACCAGCGGCAACTCATCAATCCCGCGCTTGCTGCATTTTTGCAGTCTATCAAAGGTTCTTGTCTTCAACCCTCGTAGAAATTCAGCATTCATCCTTTCAGCTTGTTTGTTGCTTTTGGGATGGGCAATGGAGGTGAAAGGAGACCTTGCTCCCAAGGCTCTGGATGTACTGCATGAAGCCATGGCTTATTAACTGGGTGCCATTATCGGTGATTACCCTATTGGGCACTCCAAAATGACACACCAGCCCTTTGAAGAACTCGATAGCTGACTGCACCGTCACCTTTCTCACTGGTTCCACTTCGGGACACTTTTAAACTTGTCGATAGCAATGAAAAAGAACTCAAAGCCCCCGGTAGCACGGGGAAAGGGGCCCAAGATGTCGAGCCCCCGGACCGCGAAAGGCCAGGATAAAGGGATGGTCTACAAGGCTTGAGCTGGCTGATGGATGTTCTTGGAGTGGAACTGGCATGCTTCACACTTGTTGACGAGCTCAGTTGCATCCTGGAGGGCTGTGGTCCAATAGAATCCTTGCCGTAAAGCTTTTCCGATTAGTGCTCTTCGTCCCAGATGTGAACCAGACGTGCCTCCATGTATCTCTGCAAACAACTCTAGTCCATTCTCTCGACTGATGCACTTCAACTTTATGTCGTTCAGCCTCTTTCTGTATAGAATGTTGTCAACAAACTGGTACATACTTGATATGCCGGGCTACTTTCTCATATTTCGCTGGATCGTTAGGAAGTTCCCAGTTTGCAAGAATTGGACTATATGTTGTGCCCATGTTGGAGCCTGGGGCTTGACGACAAGGACTAAGGGCATCTCTTCAGCTGTGGGAGCGCTTTCTTCAATGGCAAAAGCCTAGGATTTTGCTTAAGAGTGCGGCCCACCAGTTGGCGTGTGTCTCCCTCGGCAATCTCTTCACCAGCGGCTTTGGGGAGCTCTGCCAGATAGTGCTTGCCGGTGTTGACTTTCCTCCTTTTTCTGGCCAAGGCTGACAGTGAAACTGTTGGCTGGGTAAGGTGGAGTACAAAAGTGCTTGGTTCCATAGGAAACTTTTACGCATCGCACTTCGGTAGGAAATCAGCTATGCTGTTTTCCATGCAGGGTACGTGCTCTATTTGCAGCCCATTGAAGTGCTCCTCCAACTTCCTCCCTTCTTACATGTAGGTCTCCATCAGCGGGCTTTGATAATCCTTGTTCACTCGCTTTACAATGAGCTGAGATTCGCCACGTATGATCAACTTTTTGATACCCAACTCATAGCAATCCAAAGCCCGACAAGGAGCCCTTCATACTCGGCCGTGTTGTTGGTGGCGTCTTCCCTATGGAAATGCATTTAGACGGCGTACTTGAGGTGTTCTCCGGTGGGTGCTGCGAGCAAAACTCGACGCCAGCACCTTGGAGCGAGAAAGCACCGTCAAAGTACATAATCCATTCCTTGGGGGCCTCCTTGCCGGGGAGTGCAATTTCCATGGTTTCTTCATCTGGAGTTGGTGTCCACTCTACTATGAATTCTGCTAACGCTCTGCTTTGGATAGTTGCCATGCTTTCGAATTTCAAGGCAAAACTTGATAGCTCCAAAGCCCATTCCACTATCCTGCCGATGGCCTTAGGGTTCCTCAAAATCTGTTGCAGTGGAAGGCGAGTCACAATAGTGATATTGTGATCTTGGAAGTAATGATCTTTCTTGAGGCCATTAGGAGGACGAAGATCAGCTTTGGGACCCCAGAGTACCTTGATCTAGCCCCCTGCAAGAGGGAGCTGACAAAGTAAACTAGTCGCTGCACCATTTTCTTCTTTGCTACCTCCTCCTATTCATCTGCGTTGATCTGTGGTTCCCCTTGGTTGTCGCCGGCAGGTTTTTCCAGGGATAAAACTGGCCTAACTCCGGCAGGTTCTTCCGCAATAGCTTCTCCATCGTCCACTTCCCTCTGCGCCACCAAGGTAGTACTGACCACTTGATTCATTGCCGCTAGGTATAGCAGTAACGACTCTTATGGCTTGGGTGCGGCCAAGGTTGGGGCAAAGGAAAGGTAAGCCTTCAAATCCCATAGCACAGCCTCAGCCTCGGTGGTTCATTTTACTAGACCAACCTTCTTCAGAATTTTGAAGAACAACAAGGCGCGCTCAGCGGATTTGGAGATGAATCCGCTCATTGTGGCCATGCAGCCAGTTAGATGCCTCACATCCTTGACTGTCTTCGGAGCTTGGATCTGCTCTATTGCTCTGATCTTGTCGGGGTTGGCTTCTATCCCCCGCTGAGACACAAATAATCCAAGAAGCTTGCCGGATGGAATGCCAAATACGCATTTCTCCGGGTTGAGCTTCAAGTTCATCTTCCGCAAGTTTGCGAAGGTCTCTTCTAGATCCTCAACGAGTGAAGACTTGTCCTTGGTCTTGACCATGATATCATCCTGCTTCAATGTTCCAGTGCAGCTTTGGTTTGAACCCGATCTGCACGGCCCTTGCAAAGGTGGAACCAGCATTCTTCAGCCCTAAGGGCATACGCACAAAGCAGTACGTGCCACACGGGATGATAAAGGCGGTCTTCTCTTCATCCACCTTGGCCATGAATATTTGGTGGTACCCAGAGTATGCGTCCAGGAAGGAAAGAAAATCACATCCAGAGGTGTAATGAATAATCTGATCAATGCGCGTCAAGGGGAAGGGATCCTTTGGACATGCTTTGTTCAAGTCAGTGAAATCGATGCAAAGTCTCCACTTCCCATTAGCCTTGCGCACCACCACTAGATTAGCTAACCAAGTTGGATGCAGTACTCCTCGGACCAGACCTACTGCTTCTAGCTTCTTGATTTCCTCTGTAATGAACTCTTGTCTCTCCAGGGCTTGCTTCTAGACATTTTGCTTGACGGGGCAGGCATGAGGATAGACAGCAAGGTGGTGCTCGATTACCTCCCTGGGAACACCAGGGATGTCAGATGGTTGCCAGGAAAACACATCAAAATTCGCCCGCAGGAAAGCAACAGGCGCGCTTTCCTCTTTGTCGTCAAGGGTAGCACTGATGGTGTAGGTACCATTAGCACCATCCTTCCGCGCCAAAATTTTCTTGGTCGCCGGGGGAGCAGCCCTGGATCTCTTGCTAGTCGAACTCTCCGGCAAGTCGCCACCGGGTGCAGCATACCCTGAAGAGATGCGCTTCCCGGGGTCCTTGCCGGTTTCTTTAGCTTCCTTCTTCTTCTTAGTGGTAGCTGGGGCCCCAATGGCCTCTGCTGCGATCGCGTCTCTATACATCTTATACACGCAGATGACTGCATCTCTTTTGTCCGACGGTATGGTGATGACTCCCATAGGACCGGGCACCTTCAAGGTGTTGTAGGCATACTGGGATGCTGCCATGAACTTGGCTAGAGCCGATCAACCAAGAATCCCGTTGAATGGCAGGGGAACTTCAACAACATTGAACACAATCTTTTTGGTCCTAAAGTTGATTTCCCCGCCAAACGTTACCGGCAAGGTGATCTTTCCTTTTGGTTGGATCCTTCCTTGGTTGATCCCTTGGAGTTTCTTCAGCACTTCAGGGGATATCAGATTCAAGCCCGCCCCATTGTCAACCAACATCTTGGTGACCTTGAGGTTGTGAATTGTTGGTGAGACCAACAATGGCAGACACCCTACCACCGTGGTGCAGTTTGGAGGGTCCTCGATGTCAAAGATGATGGGCGTGCGAGACCACTTGAGTGGCCCTCGAGAGCTTGCTACCGGTTCTGTGACCTTAACCTCACGCGCCCAGTGCTTGAGTTGTGGTGAGAGGAGTGCAAAGATGCACCCCCGTCAACGCACATCACCTTAGTAGCTTTCTGAAACTCCTGCTCACTGGTTTCACCGTCTTCCTCTTTGCTATCATCTTCATTTTCCTTCTTCTCACGGCCTATGGCGGGTTTTCTCTCTACTGATCAGGCATGCCATGATATCCGCTACGACCACCACGTCACTTTCCGCTAGCACCTTTCTGTTTCCTCTCCTTGTCACGCCTTTCATACTCAGCTTTCTGCTTCTCAACCAACTGCTCAACTTGCTTGCAATCTTGGAGATCATGACCCTTGGTCCTATGGATCTTGTAGTATGACCCGTGAACTTGCCGGTTTTCTCAGCAGCAGCAGCCGCCCGATAATTAGTGCATGAAGTAGCTTCATTGCTGGGTGTTTCAGTCTTTTCTTTCTTGCCGGTGCTAAGATCACTAGCACTCTCAATGGCAATTATTTTCTTCTCCTTTCTCTTCTTGTTGTGCTTCTTGTTTTTCTTTCTAGGGGTGGTGGTGTCATCGTCGTCGTCTTCCGAATTGACTTCGACACCAGCTTCTTCCCCGGTAAGTCTTCTCCCTTCTTCAGTACGAGCACACTTATCCACTAGCGTGTAGAGCTCGCTGGGGGTCTTGGCAATCGAACATTCATCTTAGCATGCATTCTGTGATTGCGTACATTTGTATGAAATGCAGCAATCAGAGCTGCCGGATGTATCTTTGGGATGTTATGGTGCACTCGACTAAACCTTTGCAAATACTTGCGGAAACTTTCTCCTTCTTTCTGGAGGAGGGTTTGCAGATCGCTAGGCCATCTTGGCTCTTGATGGCTGCCCCCGAAGGCGCCCACGAACTCATTGCACAGGTCGGCCTAGGAGGAAATGGAATCTTCCGGCAGGTGCATCAGCCAGGACCTCACATTTGGCTTGAGGGCCAGTGGGAAGTAGTTGGCGAGCACCTTCTCATCCCTTCCCCCGGCAGCTTGAATGGTGATCGTATAAATGCCCAAGAATTCTGTCGGGTTCAGTTTCCCGTCATACTTCTCCGGTAGGTCAGGCTTGAAGGTGCTAGATGATGGCCATCGGACTGGTCGCAACTTCCGTGTGAAGGCTGGGCACCCTACCTCACAAGGTAGGTACCCACCAGCACTGGGTAAGGGCTCATCAACATCAGCCCCATTGCGCATGTCAGATTGACGGCTCGTCCCATGATGCAGCTCAATGGTGACGCGTGCATCTTCCTTCTTCATTTCCCGTAGTACTTGGCTTTGGTCCTACCGGAGCCGCCGATCGGACGAGGCCATTGATGCCTCATCACTATCATCATCCTCCAACGACTGCCGAGCCCGTCGTGTCTGCCCTTGAGAGAGTTGCCGCGATGGCGACTGCACAGTGTGTGCGGTTCTCCTGTCTTGGCCATCGGTGGGAGTCACTGGCATCGCCAGCGGTCGTCGCGGTGGTTCCGCGCCCAGTGGCTTGTTGATCTCGATGAATCCAAGGAGACTTTGAATGGTAGCTCTCCATTCATCCATCCTGTCTGCTGCTGGAGGAAAATCCAACAACAGCTGGGCTCTTGCCTTCAGCCGTCGTCTCTGTCATGGCGTGGGAGGCAGAGCACGACACTGCTCGACCTCTGGATGAACCAGAGGGAGCACCGTCAGGCTCTCGCTGCCTCGGACTTTTTGCCAGAGAGATCAGATGGGGCCGAAGCTACTCTTGGGGACCATGCTCTTGGTTGGTTGGGCCCTTCCCGTGTGGGCGTGGTCACTGGGGGTCGACAGCGTCACCCGGGGTGTTGTCACGCTCGCCCGTCACGGAGCAGAGCGCACACCTTGTGTCAGCCACTCCGGGAGGCGCGACCGGTGGATCTTGGCTCGCACCAGAGCTGGCGTTGATGTCTTGTTGGTGGAGCGCATCGGTGGGGTGAGCGAGAGGAAGTTGGGTTCCTCCGCGACCCGCATCAGTGAGAGCTTGGTCGGTGATATGCTGAAGAGGCTGGGTTGTGCCCGCAGCCCCAGCGCGGCGGGAGCGTTAGTGTCACTGCTAAAAGGATCGATATGGTTGACTAGAGGGGGGGTTTGAATAGGCAACTACCAATTTTTAGCTTTTCTTCACAAATTAGGTTTTTAAAAAGTAGGTTGTCTAGATGTGCAACTAGGTGAGCAACCTATATGATGCAAACAACAAGAAGAAGAGCAAGCAAAGGATACAACACAACAATAGCTATCACAAAGTAAAGGTAAGAGATAACCACAAGTGGAGCTGGTGGAGACGAGGATGTGTTACCGAAGTTCCTTTCCATTGAGGGGAAGTACGTCTCCGTTGGAGTGGTGTGCAGGCACAATGCTCCCAAAGAAGCCACTAGGGCCACCGTATTCTCCTCACACCCTCACACAATGCGAGATGCCGTGATTCCACTAGTGGTGCCCTTGAAGGCGGCAACCGGACCTTTACAAACAAGGTTGAGGCTCTCTCCACAATCGAACCGGAGGCTCCCAACGAACCACAGAGCTTCGCCACAATGGAATGTGGCTCCAAGGTGACCTCAACCGTCTAGGGTGCTCAAACACCCAAGAGTAACAAGATTCGCAAGGGATTAGAGGGGGGAATCAAATTTCTCTTGGCGGAAGTGTAGATCGGGACCTTCTCAACCAATCCCTAGAAAATCAACAAGTTTGATTCGCTAGGGAGAGAGATCGGGCGAAAATGAGCTTTGGAGCAAAAATGGAGCTTGGGGGAAAATAGGTGTGTCTTCTTGGGGAAGAAGACCCCCTTCTATAGTGGGGGAAACAATCCAACCGTTGTGACTGCGAGCAGCGGCTGCAGAGGGAGAGGGGACAGGGGAGGGAGGGCCAGGGCGACACTAGCCGCGGTGGTAGTTGTGGTACTACCGCTTGCGAGAATTACTACCGCCCCTACAGTCGTTGCTAATGCCACTGAACCCGACACGAGACCATCTCGTCTCGAGTCAAGGCGGTACTGCTGATACGTCTCCAACATATCTATAATTTTTGATTGTTCCATGCTGTTATATTATCATTCTTGGATGTTTTACAATCATTTTATATCATTTTTTGGTACTAACCTATTGACATAGTGCCAAGTGCCAGTTGTTGTTTTCTGCATGTTTTGTACATCGCAAGAAATCAATATCAGGCGGAGTCCAAATGCTACATAATTTCATGATGATTTTTTATGGAGCAAAAGGAAGAAGTTGGGCCCTGGTTGCACCTGGGGGGAGTCCCGAGGAGGGGACAACCCACCAGGGCGCGCCAGGAGGCCCTGGCGTGCCCTGGTGGGTTGTGCCCACCGCAGGTGCCCCCCGGACCGCCTCTTTGCTCTATAAATACCCCAATATTCCAGAAACCCTAGAGGAGACAACGAAATATTCATCCAGCCACCGCAGAGTCCAGAACCACCAGATCCAATCTAGACACCATCACAGAGGCGTTCACCACTTCCATTGGTGCCTCTCCTATGATGCGTGAGTAGTTCTTTGTAGACCTTCGGGTCCGTAGATAGTAGCTAGATGGCTTCCTCTCTCTCTCTCTTGATTATTAATACAATGGTCTCTTGGAGATCCATATGATGTAAGTCTTTTGGTGGTGTGTTTGTTGGGATCCGATGAACTTTGAGTTTATGATCTAATCTATGTTTTTATGCATGAAATTTATTTGAGTCTTCTTTGATCTCTTATATGCATGATTGCTTATCGCCTCGTATTTCTTCTTCGATATTTGGGTTTTGTTTCGCCAACTTGATCTATTTATCTTGCAATGGGAAGAGGTGCTTTGTAGTGGGTTCGATCTTACGGTGCTTGATCCAAGTGACTGAAAGGGAACCGACACGTATGTATCGTTGCTACTAAGGATACAAGATGAGATCTATATCTGCGCAATAGATAAACGGATCTCGTCTACATCATGTCATTGTTCTTATTGCATCACTCCGTTTTCTTATGAACTTAATACACTAGATGCATGCTGGATAGCGGTCGATGTGTGGAGTAATAGTAGTAGATGCAGGCAGGGGTCGGTCTACTAATCTTGGACGTGATGCCTATATAATGATCATTGCCTAGATATCGTCATTATTATTTGAAGTTCTATCAATTGCCCAACAGTAATTGTTTTCCCACCGTTTGCTATTTTTCTCGAGAGAAGCCACTAGTGAAACCAACGGCCCCCAGGTCTTCTTTCTCATATATTTTCCTTGCGATCTAATTTTTCCTTGCGTTTATTTTCAGATCTATTAAACCAAAAATACAAAAATACCTTGCTGCCATTTATTCTTATTTATATATTTTGGCATTTGATCTATCAATCTACTACAA
Organism: Triticum dicoccoides; assembly: GCF_002162155.2. Lineage (NCBI taxonomy): Eukaryota > Viridiplantae > Streptophyta > Magnoliopsida > Poales > Poaceae > Triticum > Triticum dicoccoides. The sequence continues at coordinate 218,069,356 of NC_041383.1, forward strand.
ATTTACCTCACGTCCTTTGCCCTATGTTGAAGCGTCGTACCCCGAAAGGGATTGACAACCCCTTTAACACGTCGGGTTGCGAGTTGTTGTTATTTGTGTGCAGGGGCTGTTTATGTTGTGTTGCTTGGTTCTCCTACTAGTTCGATAACCTTTGTTTCATATCTAAGGGAAATACCTACCGCCACTGTGTTGCATCATCCCTTCCTCTTTGGGGAAATACCGACGTAGCTTCAAGCTACATCAAAAGGAATTTCCGGTGCTGTTGCCGGGGAGGATTTTCAACATAAACAGGTTCCTAATCACAAATCTCATCTCCTTGCAAGTTACATTATTCGCTATTTGTCTCTTGTTTTCCTCTCCCCCACTTCACAAAAATTTGCCGTTTTATTCGCCTCTCTTTTTCCGTTCGCCATTTTTTTGCCGGATCTGTTTTTGAGTGCAATCTTGTTGTGTGGTCATCATGACTCAAGAGAACACCAAACTATGTGACTTCTCAAATACCAACAACAATGATTTTATTGGCACTCCGCTTGCTCCTCCGGCCACTAGTGCGGAGACTTGTGATATTAATACTGCTTTGCTGAATCTTGTTATGAAAGATCAATTTTCTGGTGCTCCTAATGAGGATGCCGTGTCTCATTTTAATACCTTCTTGGAATTATGCGATATGCAAAAGAAAAAAGATGTGGACAATGATGTGTCAAGATGAAATTATTTCTGTTTTCTTTGGATGATTCTGCAAAAATTTGGTTCTCTTCTTTACCTCACAATATAATCGATTCTTGGAATAAGTGCAAAGATGCTTTTATCACTAAGTATTTTCCTCCCGCAAAAAATATTTCCCTTAGAACCTAGATCATGAATTTCAAGCAACTTGTGCATGTTGCACAATCTTGGGAAAGGATGAAAATGATGCTAAGGAATTGCCCAACTCACGGGTTAAATCTTTGGATGATCATACAAAATTTTATGCGGGGTTGAATTTTGTTTCTCGTAATCTTTTAGATTCCACCACGGGTGGTACTTTTATGGAAATTACCCTGGGTAAAGCCACCAAATTGCTTGATTATTATGGCAAATTATTCACAACGGCATACCGAAAGGGCTCCTACTAGCAGAAAAGTTAATCCGATTGAATAAATTTCTTCTTTGAGTGAAAAAGTTGATGCTCTTATGAAATTGGTTGCTAGTAAAAGTGCTCCTATTGATTTTAATGATATTCCTTTGTCTACTTTGATTGAGCAAAATAGTGATGCCATAGATGTGAATTTTATTTCTTGCAATAATTTCAACAACAATGCTTATAAAGGTAATTTTAATCCTAGGCCTTTTCCTAGTAATTCCTCTAATAATTATGGTAATTCCTATGGAAATCAATCTTACAATAATAATAGGAATACCTCTGATTTTGAGAATAATATTAAATAATGTATCAACACACAAAAGGTTTTCAACACTTCCATAGAAGAAAAGTTGAATAAGATTGATGATTTGTCTAGAAGTGTTGATAGAATTGCTCATGATGTGGAAAACCTCAAGATAAAAAATTTTGTGCCTAAAGTAGATGAATCAATTAAATCTCTTTATGTTTCTGTGGATGAAAGTAAGAAAAGAACCGCTATGCTTAGAGCTAGAAGAGATTTTTAGAAAAAGCGTTTTCTAGTGATTTCTTTCGCAAAAGTGATGAAGAACTTAAAATGATTGGTGTTTCTTCTATTGATTCCTTGTTTAGTAAAATTAATATTGATGAAAAAGGGACTGGAGAAGATCAAACTTTAGGTAGAAAGCATCCCAATATTTTGGAGGGTGAAAATCTTGTTGAAAAAATTGATAAAAGTGGGTTTAAAGAGGTCAAGACTTTAACTAGTGATGTGCCCACTATTTTGGATTACAAAGAATTTAATTATGATATTTGCTCTTTGGTTGATTGTATTTATTTGTTGCAATCCAAGATAAATTCACCCCATGCCTATGAACAAAATAAAGCTTTTACTAAACATATTGTTGATGCCATGATGAAAGCTTTTGAAGAAAAATTGGAATTAGAAGTTTCAATTACTAGAAAATTGCATGATGAATGGGAACCTACTATCAAATTCAAGATAAAAAATTATGAGGGTTTTCTTTATGTGACTTGGGTGCTAGTGTTTCTACAATTCCAAAATCTTTATGTGATGTGCTTGGTCTTACCTATATTGAAGAATGCTCTTTAAATTTGCACTTCGCGGATTCAACTATTAAAAAGCCTATGGGAAGAACTAGTGATGTTCTTATTCTTGCAAATAGGAATTATGTTCCCTTATATTTCATTGTTCTTGATATTGATTGCAATCCGTCTTGTCCAATTATTCTTGGTAGACCATTTTTGCATACTATTGGTGCCGTGATTGATATGAAAGAAGGCAATATTAAATTTCAATTTCCACTAAGGAAGGGAATGGAAGACTTCCCTAGAACAATAATTAGGCCACCATGTGAATCAATCATGAGGGCATCTTATGGATCTAGAACCAAAGATGACAAAACTTAGATCCTACACGTTATGCCTAGCTACGGGCGTAAAACGATAGCGCTTGTTGGGAGGCAACCCAATGAATAAAATTTATTTTTGCTTTTAGCTTTCTGTTATTGAGTGGTTAGAACAATTATTCTACTGTTATGATTGTGTTTTTTGTGTTTTAGTTAGTGTTTGTGCCAAGCAATGCCTTTGGCAAGACTTGGGTGAAAGTTTATTTGATCTTGCTGAAAAACAGAAACTTTTGCGCTCACGAGATTCATTGTCATTTTTTTTACAGAAGAGTGATTTTTAGTTGATTATTTTTGAAAAGGATTAATATAAAAATTCCTTATGTACACCAATTTATTTCATAAACTTTGGAGTTATAGAAGTATTCGAAATTTTCAGATTGCTACAGACTGTTCTATTTTTGACAGATTCTGTTTTCTTTGCGTTGTGCGCTTGTTTTGATGATTCTATGGTTTTCTTTAATGAGTTTTTGCCATATAAAAGTTGGAATACAGTAGATATAATGAAAAACAAAATAAGAATAGATTTTCTACAGTACTTATAGTAGTGGTTTGGTTTCTTATACTAACGGATCTAACAAAGGTTTTGTTTGAGTTTTGTGTCATTGAAGTTTTCAAGTTTTGGGTTATCTTATGATGGATGAAGGAATAAGGATAAGAAAAAGGCTAAGCTTGGGGATTCCCGAGGCACCCCAAGATAATATTCAAATAAGTAGCAAGCAACTAAGCTTGGGGATGCCCCCGAGTGGCATCCCCGCCTTCTTCTAACGACCATTGGTATTTTACTCTAAACTATATTTTTATTCGTCACATGATATGAGTTTTGCTTGGAGCATCTTGTATGATATCAGTCTTTTCTTGTTTTGCTTTGTGTTTTAAGTGTCTAATCCTTGCTATACACACCCTTTTTAGAGAGCCAAAAATTATGCTATGCTTGCTTCTATGCTTCACTTAAATTTTTAGTGCCATGGACTTGCTCTAGTACTTCACTTATATCTTTTTGAGCACGGTGTGCTTTGTTAATTTTGAAGAAATGCCCTAATGCTTCACTTAGACTTATTTGGGAGTTAGTAAATTTTGAAGAAATTTTGTCTTGCTTCACTTAGATTAATTTGAGAGAAAGAAAAAAAATTATGCTCATGATCTTCACTTATATTTGTTTGAGCCTACCAAAAGCAACATATGGAAATAGTTCCAAAGTGACAGATATCCAAGGAGGATATAATAAAAACTTTCATGAAGATCATTGGACAAAATAAAATTTATTCTTAGTAATGGTTTTGAGATATGACGATATGATATGTGAGTCATGTTGATGAGAATTGTGCTTTAGTAAGAATATTGATGTTAAAGTTTGTGATTCCCTATGCAAGCACAAAAGTCAATAGTTATGCAAGGAAATTTATATCCTACTTATGGTGCATTATTCGGTGTTAATTATGCTTAATGCTTGGGTACGAGATTTTTGCTTTTTGGTTGGTCCCTTCTCAATCTTTTTGCTAGCCTTCATTTTGCACTAAGTATGGTCACTACTTGTGCATCCAAAACCCTTTAAACCAGTTTTGCCATATGAGTTCGCTACACCTACCTATATGCGGTATTTCTATGCCGTTCTAAGCAAATTTTCATGTGCCATCTCTAATGTTCAAAATAAATTTCTCTTTTGTGTGCTCTACTACTCGCGAGGCGGTAAAGGGTAGCCAATATTTTCCATGCTAGATGTGTTATTCTCACGATGAGTGTTTATTCACTTGTCATTGCACGAGAGTACGACAAAGGTATTAGGGATGCCCAGTCCCGAAATGAAAAATGAATTTACTTTATGTTGTCAAATAATAAATTCCTTGGAAAGTGTTGGTATGGAAGGCACCCATGGATACGGCTAGCGATGGAAAATGAAAGTTATGGTGGAAAAAGGAATAAAATTTATTTTCTATTTGGGAACCGCCTATGATGTATCTAGCATGGAGAGTGTTGGGATGCTCCAAGTCATTTTTGTTGGTAGGAAAAGTATGCCTCTCAAAAATAATTTTATTTCTCAATTTAAGCTTTGAGCTCTGGCACCTCTACAAATTTCTACTTCCCTCCGCGAAGGGCCTTGCTTTTACTTATGCAATTTTTATTTTGAATTTGAGTCTCCATCTTCTCTTATAAAGCACCAACTAAGGGGCACTATGATCGTATTTGAGCATTGGGTGTAGCTAATATTCGAGTGTGTTTCATGAATGGATCAATGATTGAGCATGATGGGCGAGGGATAACTTGCTTTAGTGTTCATATTTTGAAAGACATGGTTGCTTGTTGGTATACTTGATTATTAAAGTCTTCATGTCAAAACTAGACTATTGCTTTGAATCATATAAAAGTCCATATGCCCATGCTATAAAGAAAAGGATGTGATGAACATGTTAGGCATCATTCCCAATGAAAAATTCTGTTTTTATCATTTACCTACTCTAGGACGAGCAGGAATTAAGCTTCGGGATGCTGATACGTCTCCAACATATCTATAATTTTTTATTGTTCCATGCTGTTATATTATCATTCTTGATTGTTTTACAATCATTTTATAGTCATTTTATATCATTTTTTGGTACTAACCTATTGACATAGTGCCAAGTGCCAGTTGTTGTTTTCTGCAAACGGAGTCCAAATGCCACGTAAATTCACGATGATTTTTTATAGACCAAAAGGAAGAAGTTGGGACCTGGTTGCACCTGGGGGAGTCCAGAGGAGGGGGACCCACCAGGGCGCGCCAGGAGGTCCAGGCGCGCCTTGGTGGGTTGTGCCCACCTTGGGTGCCCACCGGACCGCCTCTTTGCTCTATAAATACCCCAATATTCCAAAAACCCTAGAGGAGTCGACGAAATATTCATCCAGCTAACGCAGAGTCCAGAACCACCAGATCCAATCTAGACACCATCACGGAGGGGTTCACCACTTCCATTGGTGCCTCTCCTATGATGCGTGAGTAGTTCTTTGTAGACCTTCGGGTCCATAGTTAGTAGCTAGATGGCTTCCTCTCTCTCTCTCACTTGATTATTAATACAATGGTCTCTTGGAGATCCATATGATGTAAGTCTTTTGGCAGTGTGTTTGTTGGGATCTGATGAACTTTGAGTTTTTGATCAGATCTATGTTTTTATCCATGAAAGTTACTTGAGTCTTATTTGATATCTTATATGCATGATTGCTTATAGCCTCGTATTTCTTCTCCGATATTTGGGTTTTGTTTCGCCAACTTGATCTATTTATCTTGCAATGGGAAGAGGTGCTTTGTAGTGGGTTCGATCTTACGGTGCTTGATCCCAGTGACAGAAAGGGAACCGACACGTATGTATTGTTGCTACTAAGGATAACAAGATGAGATCTATATCTGACGCAATAGATAAACAGATCTCGTCTACATCATGTCATCGTTCTTATTGCATTACTCCGTCTTCTTATGAACTTAATTCACTAGATGCATGCTGGAGTCGATGTGTGGAGTAATAGTAGTAGATGCAGGCAGGAGTCGGTCTACTAATCTTGGACGTGATGCCTATATAATGATCATTGCCTAGATATCGTCATGATTATTTGAAGTTCTATCAATTGCTCAACAGTAATTGTTTTCCCGCCGTTTGCTATTTTTCTCGAGAGAAGCCACTAGTGAAACCTACGCCCCCCGGTTCTTCTCTCTCATATATTTGCCTTGCGATCTACTTTTTCCTTGCGTTTATTTTTAGATCTATTAAACCAAAAATACAAAAATACCTTGCTGCAATTTATTGTTATTTTTTTATTTGGCGTTCAATCTATCAATCTACTACAAATTTACCTCACATCCTTTGCCTATCTTGAGGCGTCGTACCCCGAAAGGGATTGACAACCCCTTTAACACGTCGGGTTGCGAGGCATTGTTATTTGTGTGCAGGGGCTGTTTACGTTGTGTTGCTTGGTTCTCCTACTGGTTCGATAAACTTGGTTTCATATCTGAGGGAAATACCTACCGTTGTTGTGCTGCATCATCCCTTCCTCTTTGGGGAAATACCAATGTAGCTTCAAGTGACATCAACTGCCACCTAATTCCCTGGGCGGTACTAGCGCTGGTACAACGGTACTAACGCCTGTAGCACTGAGCGGTACTACCGCTGGCCCTTCTCCTAAGACACTTCCACCATAACGAAGGATCCTCCAAGATGAGGGAAGGATCTAGGGGTGCAAAAGAGATGTGTATGTGTTGATTCAACTATAGCCTTTCCGATGCGGACCCCCTCTTGATAGTACGGTGTCTCCTACGACTCAAGTCCACCAAAAAAAAAGCGAAGGAGAACTACACCGTCTTCACTTTAAGCTCTGAGGGAAAAAAATCATCTCATGCCAATGAATGAATATCTGAAATGCTCAACGCGCACGATTAGTCTGCAAATGCATTGTCATCAAACACCAAAACCACTTAGAGAGAGATATGCCCTAACAATCTCCCCCTTTTTGGTGGATTGATGACAACACGGGATTTGCATAGAGATATAACACGAGAAAAAGCAAATCCCAGAGTCTACAAAATATAGACGCCCCCTAGATGTGTGCACTTAATTAGGAGTGCCTTTGGAATGCAAAGTACGCACATTAGGATCAACACTCCCCCTATATTTATAGACTGACTATACTTGCATCTACAATAAGGGAAATATAAGCTAGGATGCAAGGAGTAGTAAGTGAGAATAAGAGAATCATAAGTTAAGCATGCAACTCACATACTACCAAAGTACTAGACACGCAAGAGATAATACTAAGATAGGATAGCATACGTCTCACACCATATGACAGGGTAACCAGGTCTCACAAGCACGCACCAAACCAAAGCAAATGACCAATAAAAGAGTTTGCGAGAGAGAAAGACAAGGCAAATAATACGCACTCGCAACTCGAAAAATCTCACAAATCCCTAAACTCTCTCCCCCTTTGGCATCGAGACACCAAAAGGGCAAAGAGTGCTTCTACGGTCATAGGTGATAGCAAAGCCGAAGATCTCCATCATCACATCCCCACGTGGTTGCCCGCGCCTCCATCATCGGTAGAAGGCTGCTCAGTCTCTGAATCCATCCAGGGACAGTGCTGAAAAATCCACTCCTCATCTGTGATCTTGTTCTTGGACCCACTGCTAACTTCAGCTCCAAGCTGACGCATAAGAACCTTGTGACGACTACGTGACTTCTTCTCGGACACGTGTGCCATATACTACCTGTGAGACTCCATGTAGAATAGCTTCTTCATCTTGCGCTTGAGCTTCTTAGCCCACAAAGGCTCCACTCTAGAGGGCTCATAATCCTCATCATCGTCGGCCTCAGCCTCATCAGCTCCTCCTCATCATCATCGGCCTCAGCCTCATCAGATCCCGAGAGGAATCTTAGTCTCTGAAATAGGAGTGCCCCAGTGCTCCTTCTGTCTCAGTTGCTTAATCTCATGAGACACCAAGTCCCCGATCTCCAGCCTAACACCAAGATAAGATTTTGCACATGCCCTCTCAATGAGCAACATCAGGTAGCAGCCATAGATGGGGCACTTGTGCTCAGTGATGGCAGAGAGGAGCTCTGACCATATGACATGAGAAATATTCTAGGGCTCTCCTATGTTGGTATCCTTCTCATGATGGCAGAAGAGCAACATGTCCACTAGGTAAGAGTGAACCTGATCCAAGTTACCAATACGAGGGAAAAGGGTGTTCCTGAAGATGCAATGAAGAATATCCAGAAAGGGAAACAGCTCATATGTCTTCTTCTGTGTGTCGGGATGAATCTTCACTATGCTATATGGCCAAAGAGCTGACTTGTGAGTAGAAGTAACATTCTTGTGAGGACCAAAAGCCAACTAGGTTGTCAAGCCCCTGATCTTCAACACCCAAAAGTTCCATGAATGCCTTCCATTTAACTGAGAAGTCTGCCATTGGTCATCCAAGTCAAGGTCCTTTCCTCATTAGTGCCAAGGTGAACCGTGGCATAATACCGAGCCACCATATCCGCATCAAAATCCTTGTTGAACTCCATGAGCTTGAGAATGTTTAACTGAGCACACATCTCAAGTGCCTCGCCAAAATAGGCACGATCCTTCTCCAAATAAGCAATGTCGATGGAGCGGACATCTAAAAAGAGATTATTCTTTGCTTTGAGCACATCAAAGTAGATAGACCATTGTTGCCAGTTCCAGAAGGGGCGGTTGAAAATAGCTGGATCTTGATCTTGAGCATATGGGTTGCGGCGACGAGCCACACAAAACTCCTTAGCAGACATTTCTGACACAGACTTGAAATTTGGCTTCGGCTTGCTTGTAGTTTGCTTGGAAGGTGGCTTGGGCTGCGATGGTTGGGCACTTGATGATGCAGCAGCAGCCTCAGAAGTACGACAATGCTTTGAACCTCCAGGACGCTCGGGGTTGATACGATGGACAGGGTGCTCCGAAGTGCCAACACCTGGAAATACACCGACCAGCAAAGAACGCAAAAGAAAAACGACCATAAGCCAGCAAAAAAAGGCAACAAGAATCAAGGATTGGTATGAGAAAATGGAGGCCGGCATCCCGAGCGGTAGTACCGTTCCTAGGCAGCGGTAGTACCGCTCTAAGGGAGCAGTAGTACCACCCGAGGCGGAGGACGACGGTCTGACTACTGCCGCTGCTAGATCCGGTACTATCGGTGGTGCCAAGTTCAAAAATACTCCTATCAATCATCAATCCAACTAGTCTAGCAGACTTCTATGCCCTACTCAAGCCTCGATTTAGCCAAAAATCGATGAATGCCAACAACATTGCCCTAAAGCCTAGATTCAACAAGGAGAACCAAGGGAGAGAAAAATGGAGGCAATACCGGCATCCATGGCAAGAGGAGACGGTGGGGAACGATCCCACCGGAAGGAAACATAGAAGACGGCCCGGAGATGGTGACCCGGCGGCGGCCCCCGCGGCGAGTACGTCACTGGAGAGAGGAACGGACGAGGGGGAGAAAGACAAATGGGTGTGGGGGAGTAAAACTCCCCCTGCCTAATTCATAAACCCCAGCCCCGCCCCATAGTAGTAGTACTGCTCGGACGGGTGGTAGTACCGCTTGATGGTAGTTAATTAGCGGTAGTACCGCTTGATTCTAGTCAGCGGTAGTACCGCTTGATGCTAGTCAGCGGTAGTACCGCCCTTCCACATCGGTAGTGTCGCCCAGCGACAACAAGACGAGACAAGAGAAAAACAAAGGCTTAGCTACAAAAAAACACCGACGAAACGAGGGAGCAACTCCAAGAGTAAAATACAACCAAAAACAAGAGAGACACCCTTGGGGAGACTCAAAGCAAAGCAAAGCAAAAACACAAACCAACCCGACTAGAGGAGAAAGAAAAACAGAACACCTCTCAAGGAGAGGGCGGTGGCTGAGGCCACCTATGTTTGAGTCAATTGGTATGGCATCTCAAAGATTTTAACATTGGGCCCATGACCAAAACTCATCTTTGAAGCACAAGTACCATAAAAATGGCTAATGTGAAAGACGTGATCGATTTATACATAATAGGGGGAGGGAGAGTTCATTGAGAGAACAACACTCCCCTATGTCCATGCCTACATGTAGAACAAGATATAATGATGAGTGTGGTGGGTTGTGCCTAGATTCAAGCCACATTGCTCAAATCAATGATATGTAGCTCATTCCTCAACTCGCGAAATCTTGCTTCATCTATTGGCTTGGTGAAGATATCCGCTAGTTGCTCTTGAGTGTTGGTGTAGATGATATCAATATCTCCCCGCTCGATGTGATCTCGAATAAAAAGATGACGAATCTCAGTATGCTTCGTCTTGCTATGTTGCACCAGATTGTGAGAAATCTTGATAGCACTTTCATTGTCACATAGAAGAGGCACTTTGTTACATGTGACACTGTAATACTTTAAAGTTTGCCTCATCCATAGCAATTGTGCACAACAACTTGCGGCGGCCACATATTCAGCCTCGGTGGACGAGAGAGACACACAATTTTGCTTCTTCGAAGACCAACTCACCAAAGAGCGACCAAGGAATTGGTACCCTCCAGAAGTTGACTACCTCTCCACACAATTTCCCGCCCAATCTGAGTCTGAGTAACCCATGAGATTGAAGCTTGCTCCTTTGGGGTACCATAAGCCAAAGTTTGGGGTATGAGCCACATATCGAAAGATTTGCTTGACCGCCACATAGTGGCTTTCCTTAGGTGCGGCTTGAAACCGTGCAAAAATTCCCACACTCAACATGATATATGGTCTAGATGCACAAAGGTAAAGCAAGGATCCAATCATGGAATGATATACCTTTTGATCCACCGCTTTACCATTGGGATCACTGTCAAGCTTGCATTTGGCGGGCATTGGAAACCTGACCGGCTTGACACAATCTAGCTTGAATCTCTTGAGCATGTCTTGGGTATACTTGACTTGGTTGATGAATGTTCCTTCTCTTCTTTGCTTGACTTCGAACCCGAGGAAGAACCTCAACTCTCCCATCATATAAATCTCAAACTTCTCGGTCATTAGTGCGGCAAACTCATCATTGAAAGATTTGTTAGGAGAACCAAAAATAATGTTATCAACATATAGTTGGAATATGAAAAAAAAAATCCCCTTTGACCCTCTTAGTAAAAAGAGTGGGGCCAATTTTCCCAATTTCAAACCTACGATCTTGCAACAACTTGGTAAGGTGCTCATATCACGCACGTGGGGCTTGTTTAAGGCCATAGAGTGCCTTCTTAAGTTTTTATACATGATTGGGGAGCTTGGGATCCTCAAATCCCGAAGGTTGTTTGACATATACCAACTCATTAAAAGGACCATTTAGAAATGCACTTTTCACATCCATTTGTTGCAACTTAAAATCATGATGAGATGCATATGCAAGCAACATGTGAATAGAATCAAGACGAGCAACAGGGGCAAAGGTTTCACCGTAGTTGATACCCTCAACTTGAGAGTAGCCTTGTGCCACCAATCATGCCTTGTTTTGAACAACCACACCATCCGCATCTTGCTTGTTCTTGAAGATCCATTTGGTCCTAATAACATTGTGTTCCTCTGTTGCCTAGGCACTAATTCCCAAAATTGATTGTGCTCTAAGTTGTTGAGTTCATCATGCATGGCTTCAAGCCAATCCTCATCACTGAGCGCCTCATGTACCTTTTGGGGTTCAACACATGAAACAAACGTGTGATGGTCACAAAAGTTTGACAATTGTTTACGAGTAGTTACCCCTTTTCTCAAGCTTCCAAGCGCATTCTCCATGACATGTTGTTGACGCTTGAGCTTGGAAGACACCTTAGCGGCACGGCGCTCCAAAAGTTCCTCGATGGGCATTTGAGGATCATCTTGCACATCTTGAGCACCATCTTGAGATTGTCCTTGATCTTGAGCTTGCTCTTGATCTTGGGCACTGTCTTGAGGTTGCTCTTGATCTTGAACGTGCTTGAAGACATGAACTTGATGTTGGGTATCATTTGGTTCATCACCATCTTCATGTGGTAGATCTTGCCCTTGATCTTGTTCATGGGTTTGAGGGCTTTCACTTTGTTCTTGAGAAGCATGTGGGTCTAGTGTCGGTGATGGATCCACTTGAGTAGAGAATTGTCCTTCTCCTTCGGCCATAAGGGGTTCCTCAATGGGGAGTATTTGACCAATCCCCATTCTTCTTATGGCTTGGGGAGGAATTTCACCACCTACATCACAAAGACTACTTTGCTCCACTTGGGAGCCGTTATTTTCATCCAACTCCATGTTACATGTCTCCTCAATGACTCTGGTGGACTTGTTGAGGACACGGTAAGCATGAGACTTTGTAGCATAACCCACAAATATGCCCTCTTGAGCTCTAGGTTAGAATTTAGACAAACGAACACCTTTCTTAAGAATGAAACACTTACACCCGAACACCCGAAAGTACTTGAGATTGGGCTTGTGCCGGTAAGTATCTCATAAGGAGTCTTGTTCAAGCCTTTGCGGAGGTACAGCCTATTGGATGCATGACATGCACTGTTGATGGCTTCGGCCCAAAAGTTGTACGGAGATTTGAACTCTGCCATCATGGTCCTTGCCGCATCCATTAATGTCTGGTTCTTCCTTTCCGCCACACCATTTTGTTGAGGGGTATATGGTGCGGCATGTTGGTGCTTGATCCCCTCATCACTAAGGAACTCATCTAAGGTGTAGTTCTTGAACTCGCACTATAAAAAAAAGACACATCCGTGACATTTTGGGCCGAACGATATTTTTTTCTGTCATACATATGACACTTCTATGACGATAATTGTGACAAAACCCGGTATCATCATAGATGTGGTGGGCTCCTACTTCTATGACAAAAAAACATGACATTAAATGGGCTTTTCGTCCTGGGCGGGCCGGAGACGGAGCTGCATGACATTCTTTGGGCCGTCCATGACGGAAAAAAACCATGGTAGAAGCGAGGGGGAGGAAAATTTCGGGGAGGTGCCGGTTACGGTGGGAGGTCGGGGGCCGAGCGATGCGTGTTTCTCTCGTACGTACACGCGTGTGTGTGAGGCATTGGCTCTAACTGAACCCGAGCGAGGCGTTGGGCTCTAACTGAACCCGAGCGATTGCACTGCAGGCTACGCGTTACTGAACCCGAGGGATCGATCGATGGCTATTAACTGAACCCGATGGAGCGATTCCTTCGCTACTGCTGCTAACTGAAGCCGATCGATGCTACCTCTGGGATGAACGGTCAGTGTTGCGGGGAGGTGTGGATGAACAGTGAGCGGTGGCGTTGCCTCTGGATGAACAGGAACCCGTGGTGTGGAGGGCTGGATGAACAGTAGACGGTGGAGGGGTGGCCGTGAAGGGGTGGTTGAACAGGACCCCGTGGTGTGGAGGGCTGGATGAACAGTAGACGGTGGAGGGGTGCCCGTAGAGGGGTGGTTGAACAGTAGCCGGTGGAGTAGCGCGGTGGAGGCTGGATGAACAGGAGCCCGTGGAGGCTGGAGGAGGTCGACGGTAGCCCGTGGAGGCTGGAGGAGGTTGTCAGTGTCAAAACCGGCGGATCTTAGGTAGGGGGTCCCGAACTGTGCGTCTAGGCGGATGGTAACAGGAGACAAGGGACACGATGTTTTACCAAGGTTCGGGCCCTCTTGATGGAGGTAAAACCCTACGTCCTGCTTGATTAATATTGATGATATGGGTAGTACAAGAGTGGATCTACCACGAGATCAAGGAGGCTAAACCCTAAAGCTAGCCTATGGTATGATTGTTGTGATGTATGTTGTGTCCTACGGACTAAAGCCCTCCGGTTTATATAGACACCGGAGAAGGCTAGGGTTACACAGAGTCGGTTACAATGGTAGGAGATCTACATATCCGTATCGCCAAGCTTGCCTTCCACGCCAAGGAAAGTCCCATCCGGACACGGGACGGAGTCTTCAATCTTGTATCTTCGTAGTCTTGGAGTCCGGCGGACGATGATAGTCCGGCTGTCCGGACACCCCCTAGTCCAGGACTCCCTCAGTAGCCCCTGAACCAGGCTTCAATGACGATAAGTCCGGCGCGCATAATGTTCGGCATTGCAAGGCGGGTTCCTCCCTTGAATAATCCAAAGAAGATCATGAACACCAGGATAGTGTCCGGCTCTGCAAAATAAATTCCACATTCCACCGTAGAGAGAATAAAATGTACACCAGTCCAATCTGCTGACGTATTATGCGGCATGACATCACACCGCCACCAAGCCTTTATTTGAATCATTTTTATTATACCACCTCAGCACGTTTAGCGAAGCGGTTTCCTTGGCACGTCTTGTCGAAGCAGAGATCGTGTTCCCCTTATTCCGGGATTCTCATCAATACGGACGTGGGTAACCCAACCGCGCCATTGATGGTGGCGCTTGGGAGATAAGCGAGTTTTACCAGGCCAGTGGGGGACGCATAGTCTTCGTCCGCCTATATATAAGGGATAAGGATTTACCTTCTCACCTACGCCTTCTTCCTCCTTTGCTTATCCATCTCCGCGCACTCAAGCTCCAACGCCCAAGCTCGCGCATCTCGCCTCGACCTTCTCCGATCATGTCCGGAGCGGGAGGCAAATGGTTGGCCTCCACCATTAAGGAGGAGCACATCACCAAGCTGCGCAGCGCCGGATACCTTTCCGGTGATATCGCGCATCGGCTGCCCGACGAGGGGCAGCTCATGCCCAACCCGGGCCCCATGAGAGGGTTGTTTTCCTTCCCCACTTCCTCCGCGGACTGGGATTTCCACTGCACCCTTTCGTCCAGGGGCTCATGTTCTATTACGGCCTGGATTTCCACGATCTGGCGCCGAACTTCATCCTCAACATCTCAGCGTTCATCGTCGTGTGCGAGGCCTTCCTCTGCATCCAGCCCCACTTCGGCCTGTGGCTCAAGACCTTCAACGTCAAGCCGAAGGTGGTGAAGGGAACGCAAGCGGAATGCGGAGGCGCCATGTTGGGCAAGTTGCCCAACGTCCTTTGGCTCGAAGGGGCCTTCATGGACTCCGTTAAGGGGTGGCAATCGGGGTGGTTCTACATCACCGAGCCGCGCGAACCCACGTGGGCGGCGGCCCCCGAGTTCAGATCTGGCATCCCCATGCAGCTCACCTCCTGGAAAGAGAAGGGCTTGTTGTGGGGCAATCCGAAGGAGCTGACGGGACTCCGAGCCTGTATCCAGAAGCTAGTGAACAATAAGATCAGGCTCGTCGACGTGGTCCAAGTCATGCTCATCCGCCGGATTCTCCCATGCCAAGAGCGGACATTCAATCTGTGGGAGTTCAATCCGGAACAGCACCAGGCGCTAAGCAGCCTTTTCGACACGACGTATGAAGGCGCCTGGAGGGTGCTGTTTAAGGGCGCCGAAGCCCCCGCATCCGCGACGGAAGATCACGGATTTAGCTCGCAGCATCCAGCTGACGAGGTAAGTGATTCAACCCCTTAATGGGACACTTGTGGTAAACAGATTGATTCTAAGAGGGTTTCAATCTTTTCTTTTCCTTTGGCAGGAATGGATGGAGAAGGCCGTGCAGCTCATCTGTCCGGCTCCCATGCCAGAAGACCCAGTGAACGCCCGTCTAGCAGGGCTGCTGGTTCCGGCACCGCACGTGGTGCCGGAGAAGAAGGCCAAGAAGGTGGCCACGGGGACTCGAAAGAGTTCCCGAAATCAAGCGTCCGACGACGAGGAGGAAGAAGACTCTCTCCCGGAGGAGGGAGAGAGGAAGAGGAAGGCTTCCCCAATAGGGGAGGCCGAAGGGTCCAAGAGGGGGAGAACTATCCCCCCGGACAGTTCCTCCAATACCATCGTTGGCGAGGAGGAGTGGCCTTCAAGGGCCAGGCCTCCGGCGAGATCGTAAGTATCCGGATCCCTGATATGCAATTTCTTTCGCATCACCTAGTCTCCTACTAATTCCGCATACTATCTGCAGTCCGGCCGATGATGATCTCCCCGCTTCATCGAGCGGGTCGTTGGCCCCGTCGGATGTGGATTCACTTCTGACTGCCTCTACCCCCCGCGCCGATGAGGACGCCGAGGTGGGATCCCAGAGAGGGACCCATCAGGAGGAGGCTCCGGAGGCGCCGCCAGGCAGCCTCCCGGACTTTGCGCCGGACTCTACATCGGAACCTGCAGCGGTTCCAGAGTCCGGCAGGCGGCCCCTTCGAAAGAAGGGCAAGACCGTGACACCGGCGGCCTCCGTCCAACCGGAGGCGCCGGACTACTTGTTGGAGGCGCTTAAAGGCGCTTCCATCGAGGAAGAACACCGCACTATCATGAGTGCGGTGATTCAGAAGGTTCAGCTCGCTAAGAGCGGGCTGACCGAAGCCTGCAGCAGCCTTCTAACAGGCTTTGAGGTAAGAAGTTATAATTATGTAATGTAATACCGCATAGACAGTAGCCCCTGATGCTCAGTTCGGTGTTCGGAAAGAAAAGCCGGACTGAGGATCTAAGAAGATATACGCAGGGTTGCTTAAAATATGTCAATATGGGTTTGCAGGCTGCGCTGCTGACCTCTGCCGCACTGACTGCGGAGGTCGGTGCGTTGAAGCAGGATCTCAAGCGGTCCGAGCAAGAGCTCGGCCATGCCAAGAAGCAGCTCGAGGACAAAGAAGGTGAGTAGCACCACTTTGAATAGTTACCTTACAGAAAAGGATTTTGGTTGCAATACAATTAACAAGGATAATATGGGTATTGCAGGGGCCACGAACGAGGTGGCAGCCCTGAAGGAGGCTGTGTCCGCGGCCGAACGCAGTGCGGCCGCGGAACGGGCAGATCGAGAAAAACAGGAGGCACAGGTGGCGGCAGTACGGCAAGAGCTCCAGGCTCTCATGGAGAAGCATGATAGCTTGGAGCGTGACTCCAAGACTCGAGAGTCTGAGCTTGCCTCGGCTCTCGAAAGTGCCAAGTCCGCCAAGGCCGAGGCCCGTAAGGCCTTTCAGGAGGTTGAAGATGTAAAGAAGACAGCGGCGGGTAAGGCATTTTTCATGCCAAGCAAGCATGTTAGTGTAAACTACCTGACACTTACCCGCATTCGGAGCTCTCCAGGGGCGTTTGCAGATCTGCCGCGTAGTGTGTCCGATGCCGCCGCATTCTATCGTGGCGAGGAGGGGAGCTCGACGGAGAAGGTCTTCTGGTCTCAGTACGCTGAGGCCGGCCATCCGGTGCCCCCAAGCGACCAGCTGAAGTAGCTGGTCGAACTCCACAAGGTAGCTGAGGACGCCATGAAGGGCCTTATAGTCTGGCTGTGGCCTGGACAGGCCATGCCTGGGAGCTACTTCGGCCTCGTGCGGCGGCTGGTGGATGCGTGCCCCTGGGTGGAGGTCATCAAGCGCTCCGCCTGTATTGAAGGTGCTTGTCGGGCCCTTGCCCGCACAAAGGTGCACTGGGGCAGGCTGGATGCGGAGAAGCTTCTCACTGACCCGCCGCCACCGGCAAGGAGTATCGTATTCCCGAAATGTATAATAAAACTGTCCTGAAGGGAGCCCGCGATATTGCAGATGAATGCCCCAGAGATGTAATTTTTGAGTAAACTCGCTATGTATTATCCTGTGCATTGAAAACTTTGTTCATATGCGCATTAAGCAACGCTTGTTTAATTTAAAATATTACCTTCTGTGCGGCCGTTTATAAAATCTGAGAGATGGCAAGTCGTTGGCTTCAGCCCCCGAGCCGCGAGTGCTGGGGTGTTCGGGATAAACTTGAGCACTCTTGTTCCCATTTTTGGGTCCATCTAGGGAGGCGCTCAACACAACGAACAAGGCAACCGGACTTATAATGCTTGAACACTCTCACTTAGCCATAGAATTCTATAATTTTAAATTTCGGCGAAGCCCCTGGTATTTGGAAGACCGAATCCGGGGTGCTATCCACGCCTTCGTCAGACATTTATCCGGAACTTCGCTCGAAGCGGCGTGAGTCTTTAAGGACTCGAAAAGACCTCTCGAACAGCGACCAGTCTCTCGCCTTATCATGCCGGTCAGTTTTAGCTTTCTCCACTGAGGCGCTCGCCCGGCTCAACCGGGGCGCAATCGCAGTGGTTCTCCCAGTGCCACCTTAGCCGACAGAACGGAACGTAAGGCACCAAAACGTGGGAGCCGGGTAAACCCAACTATTGACCCAAGACATGATTCGGAGCCGATTCATATAATGCTATAAGTTCGGGGTGCCGCACTTGTGAAAGTGTTCGGACTTATCACACCATAATGCGGGGAACATAAGCCCCTGGTGTATTCGGCCGTACCAAAATATACGGGTGCACGATGTCATTAATGAACATATATGTAAAGTAATGCAATAATAGGCAAAAAGTGCTGCATTATTTATTTAAGGGATCCTGCTATGAGTGCGGAATGATACAAATAGTGCGGTAAGCAAGGGATTTGGACTAATTAAACATGTCCCCCTCCAGGGATGAGCTGTGGACTTGGTGTATATAATCGAATTTAATGCTCGTAAGTGAGACCACCTGAGTGTTCGTCGCAGCCTTCTTTCTTCCCTGGCTGTTGCATCGTGAGTTCGGTGAGTTCACCGCCGAACAGGGCCTCTGGTTAACGGAGTCCTGTGTATACAAAGAAGGAAAATAATAATAAAAAAAGGGGGGGTGCACTTGCGAGCCCCTGGTGTGGTCGAGCCGCACTCTGGGTCCATTGTGATCGTGCCCCTTCCCCTGCGCCCATGGTATCTCCAAAGCGTAATGATGTACGCGGAGAGTTATTCTTGCAATCATGCGAGGGTGGGGGTTAGGGCCGCATTGCTACATGTGCTCTGATCGTGCCAGGTTGTCTTGGTTGGTATTGCTTCAGGCGCGTTTTGCTGTATCCGGCCGTTTAACGGCCGGACTCGCAAATTACCTTAAAATGTTGCTCTGTACTTCTGCCGTGAGAGCCGCTGTATGTTCCTCCGTTCGGAGGGAGCGTTCCGTATTTCCGTTGACCGTGATGACTCCACGAGGGCCTGGCATTTTGAGCTTGAGGTATGCGTAATGCGGCACCGCGTTGAACTTTGCAAACGCGGTTCGTCCGAGCAGAGCGTGATAGCCGCTGCGAAATGGGACTATGTTGAAGATTAGCTCTTCGCTCCGGAAATTATCCGGGGATCCGAAGACCACTTCCAGTGTGACCGAGCCTGTACAATTGGCTTCCACACCTGGTATGACACCTTTAAAGGTTGTCTTTGTAGGTTTAATCCTTGAGGGGTCTATGCCCATCTTGCGCACTGTATCCTGATAAAGCAGGTTCAGGCTACTACCGCCGTCCATCAGGACTCTCGTGAGGTGAAATCCATCGACGATTGGGTCTAAAACCAATGCGGCGAATCCGCCATGGCGTATGCTGGTCGGATGGTCTCTTCGATCGAAAGTGATCGGACAGGAGGACCATGGATTGAACTTCGGGGCGACTGGCTCCATCACATAGACGTCCCTTAGTGCACGCTTCCTATCCCTCTTGGGTATATGGGTTGCGTAAATCATGTTCACCGTCCGCACTTGTAGGGGAAAACCCTTCTGTCCTCTATTGTTCGGCGGTCGGGTCTCCTCGTCGTCGTCGCTGTTTAGCCCCTTGTCATTGTTTTTGGCAATTAATTTGCCTGCCTGCTTGAACACCTAGCAATCTCTGTTGGTGTAATTGGCTGGCTTTTTGGGGGTGCCATGTATCTGGCATAAGCGGTCGAGTATTCGGTCCAAGTTGGACGGACCCGGAGTGGTTCTTTTGAATGGCTTCTTCCGCTGACCGGGTTTAGAGCCTCGGAATCCGGCGTTGACTGCCGTATCCTCCTTATCGTCGCCGTTAATGCGGCGTTTGTTTTTGTTTCGACATGACCTGCCGTTGTGGTCCTTAGTATCCGGACTGCCAGAATTTTTATTGAGGTTGTTGCTGCGAGCTAGCCAACTATCCTCTCCCGCGCAAAAGCGGGTCATTAATGATGTGAGTGCTGCCATGGATTTCGGCTTTTCCTGTCCCAGGTGCCGGGCTAGCCACTCGTCACGGATGTTATGTTTGAAGGCTGCGAGGGCCTCTGCATCCGGACAGTCGACGATTTGGTTTTTCTTTGTCAAGAACCGTGTCCAGAATTGTCTGGCCGATTCCTCTGGCTGCTGAATTATGTGGCTTAGGTCATCGGCGTCTGGTGGCCGCACATACGTGCCCTGGAAATTGTCGAGGAATGCGGCTTCCAGGTCTTCCCAACACCCAATTGACTCTGCGGGCAAGCTGTTAAGCCAATGCCGAGCTAGTCCTTTAAGCTTGAGTGGGAGGTACTTGATGTCATGAAGATCGTCGCCGCGGGCCATATGGATGTGAAGGAGATAATCTTCAATCCAAACTGCGGGGTCTGTTGTGCCGTCGTAGGATTCGATGTTTACGGGTTTAAACCCTTCAGGGATTTGATGATCCATTACTTCGTTAGTGAAGCATAGCGGGTGTGCGGTGCCTCTGTATTGAGCAATATCACGACGCAGCTCGAGAGAGCGTTGTCTACTGTGTTCGGCCCGGCCGGGGTTATTGTGTCCGGCGCGACGGTACTCGTCGTGGGTCGTGGGGCGCCCACGTGATCCGTAGATGGATCTGGATTGCCTTGCTTTGTCCTCCAATACATCTCGCAAGTCTGGCGCGTTCCCTCTTGGCTTCGTACTTTTAGAGCGATGCCGGGGTACGGTCTTGGTGGAGGGCCTGGATGCCTCTCTGTCGCGACCACGGGGTGGTCGGTCGGCCGTATCATGCGCTGGTGATGAAGGTATGTATGCTTCCTCCTCTAATCGGGGGAGCAACTTGCGTCTGGGGTAGCTTTTGAAGGGGCGTTCGAGTTTAAACTCTTCGGCCGCGAGGACCTCGGTCCATCGATCGGCCAGCAGGTCCTGATCAGCTTGAAGCTGCTGCTGCTTTTTCTTTAGGCTATTTGCCGTGGCGATAAGCCTGCGTTTAAAACGCTCTTGTTTGACGGGATCCTCGGGCACGACGAATTCGTCGTCGTTGAGGCTTGCCTCGTCTTTGGAGGGAGGCATATAGTTATAATCCTCGACCTCTTCGTCTGCCGCCCTCTCGTGGGGGCTTGCTTCTGCGTCCTCCTGCGTTGAGTCCTGCTGGAGGGGATTGTCTTCGGCACTCTCCAGGGTATTATTATCTCCTGTGTCGGAATCTCCATTCTTGCTGTGGCGGGATTTAGAGCGGCGCCGCTGACGCCGACGCTTGGGCTGTTTCTTTAAGGAATCTGCCTCCGCTACTTCTTCGCCGTCCCCGTCCTTTGGGGTGTCCACCATGTATATGTCGTATGACGAGGTGGTCTTCCAGTGCCCTGTAGGCGCTGGTTCCTGTTCGTCTCCGGCATCGTCGTCCATAGCGTCGATGTCTTTGGAGTCGTAGTCTAGCATGTCGGTAAGATCATCGACAGTGGCTACAAAGTGGGTGGTGGGTGGGCTCTGAATTTCTTCGTCGTCCGTATCCCAACCATCCTGGCCATAGTCCGGCCAGGACTCTCCCGATAGCGAGAGATGCTTTAGCGAATTCAGGATGTCGCCAAAGGGCGAGTATTGAAAGATGTCCGCGGCGGTGAATTCCATAACCGGCGCCCAATCCGATTCGATTAGTAGGGGCGTGGGAGGTCCGGAGTCCGGCAAGGAGTCCGGCACCTCGGAATCACGAGTTTCGCGCGGGACAAGGTTAGTGTTTGGCTCCATCGCCGTGGAAGTTGAAGCCCCCGAGGTGGTGTCCATCCACCGGTCCTCGATCTGGGCGATCGGCTCCGGACTAAGGGCCGAAGCGGATTCGTGTGCGGCCACCAAGACACTGTTCGGCGGCAGAGCTAGATCATGCCCATCGCAACAGTGCGGCCCGCTTGTGTGGCGCCCCCGATTTAATCGTACACTAATCATGCACGCAAATGTGTACGATCCAGATCAGGGACTCACGGGAAGATATCACAACACAACTCTACAAATAAAATAAGTCATACAAGCATCATAATACAAGCCAGGGGCCTCGAGGGCTCGAATACAAGTGCTCGATCATAGACGAGTCAGCGGAAGCAACAATATCTGAGTACAGACATAAGTTAAACAAGTTGCCATAAGATGGCTAGCACAAACTGGGATACAGATCGAAAGAGGCGCAGGCCTCCTGCCTGGGATCCTCCTAAACTACTCCAGGTCGTCGTCAGCGGGCAGCACGTAGTAGTAGGCACCTCCGGTGTAGTAGGGGTCGTCGTCGACGGTGGAGTCTGACTCCTGGACTCCAGCATCTGGTTGCGACAACCAGGTAGAAGGGAAAGGGGGAAAAGAGGGAGAAAAGCAACCGTGAGTACTCATCCAAAGTACTCGCAAGCAAGGAACTACACTACATATGCATGGATATATGTGTAAGGAGGCCATATCAGTGGACTGAACTGCAGAATGCCAGAATAAGAGGGGGATAGCTAATCCTGTCGAAGACTACGCTTCTGGCAGCCTCCGTCTTGCA
>NC_041383.1:218094242-218098360 GCF_002162155.2 Triticum dicoccoides
TGGTTGGCCCGATGGCCAGCTGGGCCGCGGTCCAACAGGGGGGGGGCTTCCCTCCTTTTGTTTTTTTTTGTATTGTTTTCTGTTTTCCTTTTATTTATTTTCTTTTCTGTTTTTATTTATTTATAAACACTTAGGCATTTTATAAAATTGTGAACCTTACACCATAATTATCTTTGTAATATTTGGCAACCACTGAACATTTTTGTTTTAATTTTTGAAAACTTTTATTGTTTTCTTTTATTTAAATTTTGAATTTGTTTCGGTTCTGAACTATCGAGAGTTTATCACAGTAACCGTGGTGACGTGGCATCATTAGCGGGGAATCACTGTAGCTTAATTATCCGGGCGTCACAATTCTCCTCCACTACAAGAAATCTCGTCCCGAGATTTAGGATCGGTTATAAGGGGGAAGGGGTCTGGTTACGAAATTCTAACGATTCTTCTCGATCATAGTAGCTCTTCTCGAAGAGGTCGATCCATTACTTTGATGTCTTCGGTCCTCTGCTTCAGGTCGTCATGATGAAGTCACCGACCTTCCTTCAGGACCATCACCGAACTTACGAAAGGGTGAGAAGGGAAAACTGTATATGGATGGATTCTAACAAGATCGAGCATCAGACGGTTAACTCAGGGAAGAAGCATAAGTTTCTCCCGATTTGAAACTTAAGAAGATATCGAGAGCAAAGTAAGAAGGTACCATGAGAAGTTTCAAACGGATAGGCAATCGTCCGATGCCTAATCAGAAGGTGAAAGGGTTTCAGGGCAACGAGAATAGGTATTGCGCCTCATACCAGAATAGATCACTAGACAGGTGGTCCGTGAATTACATACGAAGTCGAGCGTGAGGAACAACCTTGGGAATAGGTGTTGTATAGGAGAGTCAGGTTTCGATCCTGTGGAACTGTGGGTTATGGGCCCACCATGTGGATTAAAAGTAGGAAGGACAGTGACATCTTGCACGATCATGTAAGCAAGGCATGCTAGAGGATAGTCTGTCGGTTATGTCGGCAACAACATCGGTACCAAGGGCGAGGGACGAAGAGAACCATTTTCCTGCTCGTTGAACGAGGCGGACCATTAGGCAAGGTTCTCGTCCATCGGTGGTTACCAAAATGTCATCAACAAAAGTAACAGGGTCTCACTGGCAGAGTTGTACACCGAGGTGTTTACATAAGAAGTAAATTATTACTGCTTAGGTTATATAGATCACAAGAAAGGTCAAACAAACCAATGGAAAGGAAAATGTGATCATCAGGTTAAACAGAACAATGGAAAGGAAAATGTGTTTAAACACATATTTCAGGGGTATATCCTTCCCAAGGATAAGCAGAGCATGATATCCATGACAGGATATAATGTAGAAAACTCTTTAGGTAGGGGAGAGAATTTTCATGACATTACCCATACATCGGTGTTTGGATAATTGAGCAAGAAACATTTAGCATTGGGCTTCAAATGTTCTTGTTGAAAATCGGAGTACCACAGACATGCTTCGAGATAGCATTGACATGGTGTTTGTTTCAATCAAGGGCCAGACTTTGGATATAGGAAAGATCCATTAGGAACAACTTGTAGGATAAGTCTTACAATTTCCTCCAGGAAGAATGGTTATCTTGCAAAAGAAATTATAATGATAGGTCCTCCAGCCGGGGGGGGGGGTGCTAGGCATGACATCATGTTACCGGGTCATCAAAGGATCAACATCATGACCCTTGGAGAGTTGTCCCAACCATCATAACTGACCGAGATTCATATCCAACTGGTGTCATGATACCTCAGACTCAGGGGGTCCGAGAGGAAAAGGTGCAACACAAATTGACGAAATGACATTGCAAGATTCTCGAGAAATGAACTATGGGAGCGGGTTTCTGAAGCAATAGTTCACCATTAAACCAAGGAGAGGACAAGGAGGTGTCTGGTGAACTCAACGGCAATTCACCGAGATTCCCAAAAGATGGATTTCCACCATTAAGTGAACAAGGAGATAACATTTGTCAGATCAAATGATATAAGGAAGTAAGCTCGAGGAAAACATACACAATTAAACATTGGTTGAAGGGTGCGCCCGAAGTATGGGTTGGGTTGCACGACCAATGTTAGAATGGTGATTCAATTAGCGAAGGACTTAGAATGAACTATCGATCATTAACTTCAAAGCAATAGGGTTGCTAGAAGTGCATAATCCAAACAACACCGTTCACTTGTGGGTACCCCGGTTGGAATCAACACGAGGACCAAGAAAGAATGGTGATGGTGAGAAGTATCATTATAGCAAGAATTCTTAAGAGGTGGAGCAATCCTCACAACATTCTTAACATCAAAGATGGTAATACTCCGTGGTAGAATATAACATAAGTTGGATAGCAAGGAACTCAAGGTACAACACAATACAGGAACAAGTTTTGTGTTGGAGGGAATGCAATAATGTTGTCGCTGATAACACCAATCATCGAGGGCAAGGATGGTATTTCTCATCATGATTTCAATAGATCTCTTGGAAGAGCTCAGAATGTTGATGATATTCACGACACATTTGTCGCGAGAGTTCATGAAGATGTAATCGATCGGTGATGACATCAAGTCAAAGTAATGATAAAGTGAAAGGTTATTGGAACCAAGGGTACGACACAAACTCGAAACCAAGCTTGTTGTTCAAGGCGAAATGATATGACGATGATGATCGACGTAAGGTTAGTTCATCATTGAAAATTGTGCTTCGGGAAGAAGGACCGGGTAGCACAGTTAAAATTTGCTCGATAATGATATAGCCGATCAGGCTAGGAATGACTTGAAGGATTAATAAATTTGTAAGCAGTGATGGGTTCAAATACTTGTTGAATCGCAATGCGAACTCGATTCAGTTATCGGTGTCTTTGAGTGTATAATAACTCAGAGCCCGTGAAAAATTGGAATCAGTGGAAAGGTAGCACTTGATGAAGAACTCATAAGAAGTTATGCAGTTCCAAGATAATCTTGAGATACCAGGGGGTAATACTCGACACAAGATCAAAGTAAAGATTGGACGGGTGTATCTATCCATAGACGACAATTGTTTTAACTTGTCCGAGAAATGGAATCAAGGAAGAACAATCATGGTCGGAACCACGGTTGCAAGGGATCAATTCACAGATACCATATGTTAGTTATCAAGGAAATAGTTATTATTACAAGAAGCTTCCATGATAGGATATACATCGCGTCCATGGGCATGAACACAAGGTTCGAGGTCGACTCCCACTTCTCCAAAGCATAACCTTACATTCACTTCTCGTTTCGATAATGGCATTAGTGTTGAAAGTTATACCTGGCGAAATACCAGATGAGTATGACCCGTGAAAACTTCCAAGTTCACACATAGTAAGGAAGGCATAGCTTCAACCCATCAGGGCGTCTTACGAACATATACCACAAACTTCGGGGTAAATAATACAAGCTCGAAAGTAGAGCATTGTTCAAAACAGATGATATAATTTACCAAGGCATTATATACCCATGGAAAGGCTCTCAAGGTTATTCAATATGAAGGACACTGTCGGATAAGATCCAACAAAGGAACCGATGGTCCTCAAGGGATCTGAGGTGAGCACCGGTACTCAACCAGAGGAAGAAGAATGCACGGGCATCATATTATAGAACATCGGAACGGTTCGATGCTTAGATAATAAAGGAATTTCGATTTCCAAAACAAAGGATCAGAAGCAGTCGCTCTGATCAAGGATGGATAAGTTGGATATACCAGAGGCACAATTGACGACAAATAGTTTGGTCGAGAACCAGCTCATGTTCAAAAATGATGTCTGAGCCGGAAGGATAATTTAGAAGGGTTGATAGATGATTGTGTGCATTCGCACACATGCTGAATCAATAGGATCAAAATGACGATGCCTAAGGATACTAACGAATATTGCCAGACATATGGAAAGCATCCATAATGCAAGCAGACAAGTATTGCAGAGCAATAAGCTATTAAGGATTTTTGGAGGATCAAATAGTATTTCGAAGACCATTGTGAAACACATGAACAACTGGGGGATGAGCGGATACTCGATAAGTGCGAGAATTATCCATAGGGGTATTCAGGTGACAAGGAACAGCAAGGCGATAAGCTCAAAGGATTA